>NC_137500.1:36370000-36380000 GCF_041902795.1 Electrophorus electricus
ACATAACTGTGCATATGTGTTGGAATGTGTTTGTCTCCATGCTCTTCCATCAATGGGAAGTCCGTCTCAGTCTCCACTGACAGGCTGGAGCAGGGTCGCTTTGACCGTATCATGCAAATCACCTATATCATACTATGCATAAAAACCGTGTGTCTTCTACAGTAAACTGAACTTTTTACTCCATGAGAGACAAGCTCTGATTCTTCTGTCTGACTGAGACGTTCCCAGAGCTCTGCGGGGAGGATGGTCAGGGCGAGATTGCTGGCAAAGGCTGGATGCAGTGAGAGAATAGCAGAGATCGATTTCTTTCCCCTCCTCAACCCCAACTACCACATGATGGACTTTCCCCATGGCTTTTGTTTTAGCTGACCTATAATTTTGTCGCCATGTGTCTTCGTACTTCATTTATAATCTAGGTGCATGTGTGCGTGTGCGTCTATACGCCTCTGTTTCGACTTTGCCCTGTTTCGCTGTGTGATTGCCATTGTGAATGTTGATGTTTAAAGGAAAACTTTGTCTTTGTTGTTTTATGTTATTGGCGCTCCTGTTTTTTGAATGCTTAAACGTCATTTAACTTTCCTTTTCTGTTTTCACAGACGCTTGCGTCGTAGCTTGCGATTTACCAACTACCTCAGGGGGGACTAAATGACTAATGTATAGTAGTTTAACTTGCACTACCGTCTGTACAAAATAAAAGCAATGAAACCCAGCCTTACATATTTGATTTTTATTTGTTGCTTCTTTCCTGTTGTACTGAAACTGTGACGTCCCAACGGTGGTGTGAACTGATACATGAGTCTGTGTACAGTTACACCCGTACTTGTAATGTAACTAAGTTTATTTTTGATAATTACCTGGTATCCCTCTGTCTCCCTTCGGTCCTGGAAGACCTGGACGACCTGGGGGAGAAACAGTAGATTATTACTAATACTCAAACCTGTGTAAAATCAAGCCATACCTGACTGCTGTTATATTACCTGCAGACTCTATGCCTTTGTCTCCCTTCTGTCCTGCCGAGCCTTTCTCTCCGGGTGGTCCCTGCTGCCCCAATGGGCCACTTGTTCCACGAGGTCCTGAGAGTATCAGATCAAGTTTAAATCAATTTAGACCTCAATTCCTGCAACATGAGTGAATCCATTCATATTCAACTCCAGTCCCGAGATGCTAAGTGGTACCTACATGTTTCTAAATCTATATGTCTGGGGGCTGATAAAAATTCACCAGGTTCTGACATCTGCTTATCCATAAAAAAAGAAATGTCCACACGTAGTTGCCTTTGACCCAGGAATGGAGTGGATATACATGCTGTGAGCAGTGATGTCTTTATCTCTGATGAACTTCTGAATGCTGTGGGTAACAATGTTCCTGGGGGTTCTCACCTTGATGCCCTGCAGGGCCAGGTGGGCCTTGTAAACCAGGCGGCCCTTGTAGTCCTGGGGGGCCTACAGGAAAAATGGGAAAGAGTCTGGGATATAGAGAACTCAATCAATATTTTGCTGCAGGTATATGTGGGAAAGAGCTGCAGTAGTCCTGATATACCCGGAGATCCTTTTGGCCCTGGTATCCCAGAAAGACCAGCTTTTCCAGGAGCACCAATAGGGCCAGGGAAACCTGTAAAAAGCAGAAAATTAGATAAATTTCAATGGGCAATGCATGCTAGTTACTATGAATGTTTTTAAACCCACCTTACGATTGTGCAAAGAGCCATGTTAAATAATTGTGAAAATATAGAGAGATGTAAGATATGGTGAGATCACTGAGAAACATTTCAGAGCCTTAAATACATACCGTGTACTCCATTTTGTCCTGGCTCACCTTTCTGACCAGGGATACCTAGATGACCAGGGGTGTGCAGAGTGTTAGACAGGGGAGGACAGATTACTGTACCAGAGCTCTGTTATTTTATCTGCCTCACACTACACTGTATGGTATGGACTATAGAAGCCTTCCTGTGTCAGAGTTTTAATTACAGAAGAACGTCTGGCATGGTTTATATTAGACTTTCAGCAAATCCACCTGTGACACTAGAAGATACCCTGGATTACTAGATTTAAAAAACCCACTCAGAAGCCATTATCAACTAGGCACTATTAAGACTTGTCCTTTAAAAGGGGACGTGGAGCTTTGCCTAACAGTTTAAGTATGAGCCGTTTTTAAAGTGATTTAATGATTGCTGAAACTTTATTACCTGTCACACCTGTGATGCCCTGTGGCCCTGCTACACCTGGAGCACCCTTCTCCCCTTGCTCTCCCTTGGGGCCTTGGGCTCCGGCCTCACCTGCTTGACCTGTAAAAAAGTGCAAATTATGAGTGAGATGTTACAAACATAGACACACATTCACAACAATCATTGGCATTGAGGCCAGCTCATAGCTCTGCCTTATTCCACACACACAGACCTGGTGAGCCAGGGTCTCCTTTAGGTCCTGGTTCTCCTGGCCGTCCATCTGAACCTTTGGCACCCGGAGGACCTGAGAGAAAACAGGAACAGAAGAGAGGATTAACACTGTGGAATTATTTACATATGCATATCCCTATCTATCTATCTATTTATCTGGAAATAATTCCACAGTATTTTATATATATATATATATATATATATATATATATATATATATATATATATATATATATATATATATATATATATATATATATTTATAATTATTTTAATGTGGCATCCATAAGTACATTTAATTTACATTTCACATTTACGGCGTTATTTAGCAGACTCTCTTATCCGGAGCAACTTACAAAAGTCTATTGGACTTTTAGTAATTATGCCTCTAATCAGTGATAAAATACACACACACACACACACACACACACACACACACATATATATATATATATATGGAGTGTATGCGTGTGTGTATGTGTGTGTGTGTGTATGCGTGTGTGTGTGTGTGTGTGTGTGTGTGTATATATGTATATATATATATATATGTGTGTGTGTATATATATATATGACAAAGAAAGTCTACATGCCAGAAGATAAGAAGTGAAAATAAGAACAACCAAATGTCTGCAATGACTTATTGACTGAATGACTGAATTGATCAGCAGGGGGCAGTGTAGGCATGCATTTTAAAAGGAAAGGGAGCGCCGCTGCATAGGAAGGGTCTGGATAATGTGTTATGTCAGTTGTGGTTCAGGGTGTGGTTGGGTTAAGTTTATGATGTATTCATGGATTATGTGTAGGAAATGATTGTATAATGGCAGCATTAGGTGTAAGGGAAGGCTATATTTATAAGAGACTTTGGTGATTATATAAATAAGACAGTGGAGTTTAAGTTTGGGGTTCTGAGAGACTGGACCACTACTGGAGCCTTTCTTAGGGACTTGGAGAGTGTGACACTAAAGTGTTTGATTGTAGTAATACAGCGAGTGGGGGACTGCTGATCTAAAAGAGATCTCACCAATAGACCCAGCCAGGCCTGCTGGTCCAGGAGGTCCAGGAGGTCCAGGAGGTCCAGGAAGGGCTTTTCAGTAGACAGAAAGACAGTGATCTTGTGCACTAGTGAAAGCTGACAAATTGAGTTATGTCTCCAGGCAAACAATTTATTTCCCCAGGCAAATAATGTTTCTGTGTTCCATGTTGTCAAAACAATTAATAACACAGCATGTCCCAGAAAGTTAAACCTGTTGCGAAATATGTTATTTTGAAAAACAACAAACTCAACAAGTTTTAACATGAATTTTTTAGAAATGTGTCACCTACCAAAGAGGTCATTTACCAATTTTTAAAAATACTGTGCAGGTACGCCCATGCTAATGGATAATGTGTGTCCCATGCCTGGGGGTGTGTGCTTGGGGAAAGGCTCTTTGGTGGTGGGTGTGTATGCATGTGTCACCTCTCTCCATGCTGATGTTGTTCAGCTGGCGCTGTAGCAAGTCAGCACTGGAATTGATCGTGTTGATCTGAGTCTTCATTGACTCCAGTCCTTCTTCACCCCTGCACAGGCTGGACATGCATTCCTGTAAGAAGCACCACACTTTCTTATACCAGACCTTCTTACAATAATTTGCACCTCTGATTCTTTGGTTTTTGTGCTGATTCAGTGTGACATTGCATGAGCATGAGCATGAGCATGTATGTGTGTGTGTGTGTGTGTTGGCCTGTGTGTGTGTGTGTGTGTGTGTGTGTGTGTGTGTGTGTGTGTGTGTTGGCCTGTGTGTGTGTGTGTGTGTGTGTGTGTGTGTGTGTGTGTGTGTGTGTGTGTGTGTGTGTGTGTGTGTGTGTGTGCGTACCTGATCAAGAGGGGCATTACCAAAATGAAACTCAGCATGCTCTGCATCTCCAATTTGAGAGTTAAACATGGCCTCCAGAGTAAATACTAGACACACAGACACATATACATACACACACACAAAAATTCTTATTCTGCATGTATTCTTGTTTGCTGTTGTTTTTTAACATTTATTTTATTTATTTATTTTACTCTTGAGTAAGTAAGGTACTTGATTAGTAATTGGAATTGGAAGGTTGACAGTTCAAGTCTCACCACTGGCAAATTGCCACTGTTAGACCACTGAGCATGGCCCCTAACCCTCAATTGCTTAAGTTGTATTCAGTCATAATTGTAAGTTGCTTTGGATAAAAGTGTCAGCTAAATGCTTTAAATGTAATGTAATTCCCTTTAAAAGGATATAGAGGGCAATGTGTAAATTAATCTACTGGAGTATGTAGCAAACTTTCTGTTACCACAGATGGAAACCATGAAGCATTTCTGTGAATTTAGAACAGATTAGGTTCCAATTTACATTTATCTGACACTTTTATCCAAAGCAACTTACAATTATGACTGAGTACATCCTGAGAGTTAAGAGCCTTGCTCAGAGGTCCAATAGTGCCAACTTGGCAGTGGTGGGGTTTGAACCAGCAACCATTCTATTTTTTTCAGCAACTAAATTTCCCTTCAATTACTGTAATAGTAAGATATGATCACTGTTACACAGATTTTACATAGAATATTTTAACTTACATTACACATATATATTGCGAATACCAAAAATTGAATGACATTAATTTTAATTATACAAAGAATATTTTGCAAGCATTTCTAAGCATTTCTGTGTACTTAGAACAGATTAGTTTCCAGTTAGCTTGTAATGAATCTTAACAAGGTCAATCAGTATATAATCATGCCATTCTACTTTTTTCTTCAACTAAATTTCCCTCCAATTACTGTAATATGATCACTGATACACAGATTTTACATTACATTTGACCTTACATTACATATATATAGAGAATAGCACAAAAAAATATTTTGCAAGCATTTCTACGCATTGTTAAATATATCATACAAATGCACTGTGAAAACTGACAAATAATCCATGACAAAGCCATGTTCCTCTTTTAAAAAGTGCATTACAACATGCACAACCAGTGCTTTACCTTTGTAAGCCAGGAAAGTATTTAATCCTATAAGCAGGAGCAGAAATATAACAATCAGTGGAAGACAGCGCACCCTTTCTGCTGACTTTGTAGGCTTCAAATCTGTAAAAGGACCATGACCACAGTACAATGTCAGGATGCTGCTGTTAATGGAAACCATGGAGCAAAAATGAAGTACGATGTATTACCAGCACTCATTGAGATTTTATGTATATATCTATTGCTAATCCTTGAGGTCCTAAACTTTGAGTTGTTTTTGATACTTGATAACTTGATGTCTACAATGTTCAGACAACTTGTTAATATTATTTATCACATTTTTAATGGAATAATAACCACGTCTGACTATATAATTTTACCACAGCAATTTTAGCATGGAACAGCTGACTATATTAAAAAAAACATGGACTCTCAAGAACATTTGGGCATGTTGTGAGGCCACCACTTGACATGTAAGTTTACTGCACTGGTCAAGAAATACCTTAGATTTAAGAATAAAATCTGCAAGTTATGTTTGGTTCTAAAACACTTCTGTGTAGCACTAGTCATGATTTTACACTGTATTTAAAAGTGATGCAGGAGTGAGAAATATTCAGGACATTCAGGCTTCATCCTGGAATTAATACAAAACATATTTACTTATTTGATTTCCATGGCTATTAAATGAAAATGTTCTCCTCTATTGGATATTGGAAAAAGTGTGTCATACTCACCACTGGACTGAAATTCATAGTGCCCTATGTTGTTAAGTTTCATGTCAAGGTCATAGAGAGGGTTTTCTCTGCTGAATATGGTGGCTTTTTGCTGCTCCCCATCTAGTGCTGTCTCCATTGGTTCAACTAAAACAATCACTGAGAGATGTACCTTATAAACCCCCAGTACTGTCATACATACACACACACACACACACACACACACACACACACACACACACACACGTACGCACACACACACACACACGCATACACACACACACACACACACACACGCACACACACACACACACACACACACACACATACACACACATGTACGCACACACACACACATGCACACGCACACACAAACGCACGCATACACACAGACACACAGACACACACAACATCTGAGAATGTCTTAGAGTTGTATTATAGAACCCTAAGATGAACCCACAAAACAGAAGTCATATGACTGTGGGCAGGTGAAAACAATTTAATAGTGATTATTCCTCTAAAGCTTGTACTCAGAAAGCAGAACAACACACTCTGATAGTTTTGTTATTCAATATTACATAACTTTACTACTATACTACATACAATACATAAGTTTATGTAGTTTCTGTTTACATTTCCTGAAATAAAATATACACTAATAGGAAATGTAATTTTCATTTTTGAGAGTCAGTCACTTGTGTATCTGTTTGTTTGTGTATGTGTGTTTGTATATCGGTGCATGTCTATGCATGAACATGAGTATGTGTATGTACAAGTTTGTGAGTGTGAGTGTATTTGTTTGTGGGCAAATATAAGTGTGTAGTGTGTTACGCTGGTAACCCTTAGAGTTAAAAGAGGTCCTTGCAGGTGTTAGTGTGCATGAGTATAAGTGTGCAAGTGTAAGCATCTGGATTAGTCTGTTTGTATACATGTGAACAAGATTGTGTGTACTCAGCAATAGTAGGTCTATGGGTCTGTCTATGGGATTTGTATGGGTGTTCTTATGTGGAAGAGAAAAAAGATATATGTTATTGAAACATTAGTTCAATGAAATGTGATTACCAAAGTAATGAGTTTGTAGTGTTGGCCTGTGTGTGTGTGTGTGTGTGTGTGTGTGTGTGTGTGTGAAATAGATCAGAGAGTGTGAGAGTAAGCACAGTGTGTATTGCCTTTATTAAACACAAGTAATTATATTGCAGGCAGGAAATTAAAAAGTGGATCTTTTGACACACGTAGCTGAATAAATATGACTCCCTTATACACCCAGGCCTAGAGTCTGTTGAAGCTGCTATGATCACTAAGTGAACCTTCTATACCTCAATGACCTTGTTTACTGTAAGCGAAGTTGCATGATTTGTTTAAACATTTGTCTGTTTGTGTAGTTGATGACAGCAACACCCTGTTGCTGGTGTGTGTGTTCCTAGGTGATGATCTGGGGTGACTCTGCTGGTGTGAACAGAAGATTGTAATACTCCTTTACTGTGAAACCTTCAGCCCACACCATTTATAGAGACAGAGACAAAAATCTGGTGTAAACAGGATGCTGTGGCTTTCCAAGTTTACAAATCAAAATTGAAATTTATCATCAACAGTCACAATGAGTCGGAATCTCTTTGTGTATTAGGGAAATTTGCATCTTCAAGGTTTAAGTGTGTGTGTGTGTGTGTGTGTGTGTGTGTGTGTGCGTGGTTTTTTTTTTGCGCCACAGTGTGCTGCTTCTCCTATAAGCTGCTAGCCATTTGCCAACTCTGAGGTGTATGAGGATCAGGGTCAGATTTACTTGGTCAGATGTCTCAGCACGAGCCAGACAATCATCCATAATTCCCTGACCTCTGATCTACTGGGGCATCTAGTTACAAAAGCTTATTCAAAGATTGGTTTGAGATAGATAATGTGTAATTAGGATAACTTCAAATGCAGGACTCAAAGGCCTTAATATTTTTACTGTACAACATAATTGTCAATGCCTTTTTACCAGACAGATGATATTCCTACACATGCTTGATTTGGGTGGAAACACTTGGCTCTCCCTGTTATTGCTTCTGTGACTCTAAATCCCTGAGATTTACAGGATTTAGGACAATTCAAAAATTGTATGACTGCTCACACAAGCCATAAAATCAGACAAATCCAAACTGACACATTTTGCAAGTCTAGAAAAACATCTTAACAGCTTTTTACCCCTTTTATTCATTGTAATACTTAATTAGTTGGTTTAAGGTTGAAAACACAGAAAGGAACATTTTAGTAAAGAAATATTTATAAATGAATAATTTGATACCTGCAAGTACACAAAAATACCCCTTTAAAACTGACGCAGCCTTGAATCTGCAACTGCTTACACTGTATTTTTTTTTTCAATATAACGAAATATCATGAACTATCCATGTTACTGGAATGTTTTAGAGACTGCTGAACATTACACTGAAATGATAAATAGGATTTTTTTTTTTTTTACATGTATAGGCTGTTGAGTAGGTTTAAGTCTGGTTACCCTACTCCCCTTGCTTATACCAATGAATGAAAAAAGAGCACAGCAAATCTGAAGCAGGCCATAACTTAATAAATTACATTATTCAACTCCATAATGCATTAAATATATATTGGTCATGTTCTACTTATTTCAGCATTGTCCACAATGCTGATATGTATCAAGTTAATTTGATTAAAAAAAATAAGCTAGTAATAAACAAACGAACAAAAATCCCAGTACATCTAAATGGCTGGAGTTATTTTATCTTCCATTCAGAGCTACCTGCATATGGTCTCACAGACCAATACTTTGCAATGATCTGTAAACTTTATTAGATAATCCTGTGTCCTTGGCTGTATTAAAACATTTTTAAAGATGAAAATATTTTGTAAAACAAGACTAGGGAAGTAAGAAGTTGTGGGAACTTGAAGATTACAAGGTTGCAACTTGACTATTTTGGAAATAGTGGCAAATAAGGAAGAGTATTTTAGCAAGGAGTTAGGAGTTTCATGCCTTGATCACTTTGTATTTCAACACTTCCGTCACTGCATAACTCCAATTTAAATTAGCTAGTATGTTTATTCAAACATTTTCAAAGTTTATCTTCTGCATTTGCCATTCAGAAACATTCATCAACAAATAACAGCTTATTACTATTACTATCTATAGTCCTTATAGTAATCTTAGTAAACCACGTGCACTTATCATCTCAGTGAATAGGACTACTGATACATTAAAAAGATTTCTGATGCAAATTTTTTATGTTCATATGATGTGCGTACAGTGTGCAGTATTTTAAAATCACAAATTATGTGTTTGGGTCAGCTAATGTATAACATGCCTTTATTTAACAACAAGTACAGGACCCAGAAGAACTTGCAAACATTCTGGTAAATGACTGGTTGCATATACGACCTGCGGTCTTACCCAAGTCAAGAATCACCAGCTCAGTTCAGCTATCTCAGCATAAATTGAGGAAAGGAATATGATGATTTGAGGGAAACAAAAATGAGAATAGCCAGTTCATCTTGACCACTTCCTATTAACCTCTTATGTTGTATTTATGCGGTCAAATTATGTACATGATGATTCCACCTCGTTTGTTTGCTTTAACTGTGCCTTGTACAATTAAGTATGTTATCTCTCATTTCAGCATTCATTTATTAAACTAATTTATTAAACTGTGATCTGGGATATATTCAGTAGAGATTTTTTCCTTTCAGTACAATAAATCAAGGCAATAGTTGTTAAATTGACAAAAGAGGATGGAAAGCATTAAATTTTAGTGGTTTACCTTCAGGCCCAGGGCTGAGACATTTTTAGTTTTGAGTTTTTAATCAGTTTCTGCCTGACCAAAAAACCCATGTGAAGGTGCGCTCTTAATTTTCCTGTTGTTAAGGTGTTTATGGTGTTTATGGAACACTACTGTCCCAT
>NC_137500.1:36385000-36392500 GCF_041902795.1 Electrophorus electricus
GTGTGTGTGTGAATAGAGATAGAAAGCGAGTTCGAGAACATGTATAAATGTGTTTTTAAAACAATAAATGTGTTCTATGTGTAGAATACAAAATACATGTATCAGTAGAACTTAAATAGGATTAAAAAAAAGTAGTCCGACTGTATTCCATTACGGTTACAGAAAAATGGCAGTAATTGAATTACTGATACATTTTAATGATATGGTGATAAGGAAGGATCACATACTCCCTTTTTTTCTTCTTGTTATTTACTTTTTGAATGGTTCTAATCAAGTGAACACTTCCCATGAGTGGTGCTGCAAAACATCAAATGTAACCTGCGTTTGTTGTTGTGTTCTTATCCTGAATGTGTTTTTGGGTCTTTTCCTTGTAATTTGTGACTGGAAATGGACCAGCATTGTAATATCTTTCTGGTGTGAGTCATGCTTGTGCTTGGCATGTTTATGTGGATAGCTTTTACACATCTGCTGAGTTGTTCATGAGACTGCATGAAGAAAATGCAAGAGCTTGTGGGAGCTTGTTGGTAGCCACACTGGCTGGTACTATAGGGGACTCGTGCCAAAACTCTTTGCTAGTTAATGTACAAAACAAAAGTAATCTTTAGATTAGGAACACCAATCTATGTTTAATAAGCAATCAGTAATCTGTAACAGAAGATTTTTTTTAAGTAACCCTCTCAACAGTGTGGGTGTGTGTATGGTTGCATACATGCTTGTTATTGGACTGTATTTTCAGCTTTGTATACTTTACATACTTTGCCAAAGAATGACTTGGGCTATGGTTCCTAGTAGAACATTAAAGTACTTCTCCATTAACAGACATCCAGCTTTTCCCACTCTGAGGACACTCCCCCCAGCCCCTCACACACCCCTAGCTCTAGTGTGACTAATTAGCATAATGAAACTCTTATCGAAGTTAAGAGAGGTCAGCCACACTGGCCTTTAGCTAATGAGAGACGGTGGTACCAGGGGACACAGAGCATGAGCAGACACTAAGATCAGCTGCATACACACAAATACACCACACACACTCTCTCACACACACACACACATACGCAGGGTTCTGTAGAGTTCACCTCTATGCACATGTATAATTCATATGGCTCTGTCTTTAGCTGTGACTGACAGCTCCCAGCTCTATACCACAGTACCCCAAACAGCATATCACTGTACACTGCATCAAATACACCTGACACTCCCACCCACAAATCTTAATTTGTATTTAATTTAATTTCTTATTTTTTAATATTAAGTTTTTCAGTTATCTGCAACTATATGATTAAAACATTTTAAAGAAAAATGGCTTTTTTTTTCTCCCCTGTTTCCTCTTCCTTTTGTGTATGTCAGTAATTGCCAGATAGGACTACAGTGGACTAAAACATTTCAATCAGTAAACTGAGTGCGTAACAGTTTGTACTGGGTGAGTAACAACTGCAATGTGTTATTCTGACCTGGGTAGACACAGCGGGTTTCTCATAAATGGTTTTGTTGGAAGGTAATAACATGACAACAATAATTTTTCTTTCCATGATCGGTTTGTGAAGAATCACAAGTTGATGTAACATGATTAGTGGTAAAATATGCAAAGTGTATGGCAGTTGTTGCCTTCTGAATGTAGAGAAATGGATGACAATCACAACAGCAAATTCAAGATTTAACCATGTATTTGCTTTTGGTAATGTTTGCAGTTACATTATATGACCAAACATGGACCACAAGGTCATGTACTTACAGAAATATTCTTATTATTGAATTCAGTGGTTTCAGCCATACCCACTGCAAACAGGTGTATAAACCCAAGCACACAGCAATGCTATCTACATAGATAAACATTGCCATGGGTCATACTGAACAGCTCAGTGATTTTAAATATGGTACTGTCATAGGATGATACCTTTGCCACAAGTCAGTTGAAATTCTAACATTTCTGCCCTGCTAGATCTGTCAGGGTCAACTGTGTTATTGTTGTGAAATAGAAGCATTTAGGAGCAACAGCACAGCCACAAAGAGCTAGAGCAGGCAAACTCACAGAGTGGGTCCACCGAGTACGGAAGCACCTAAAAACAGATTATCCTCTGTTGCATCACTCACTACAGACTTCCAAATTACCTCTGGAAGTAACAAGAACTGTATGTCTGGAATCTGAGGGGAAAAAATAGTACAGGTCAGGGTTTGATCATGGCCCCTTAGTTCCAATGAAGCATAATATACTGCATACAAGAAAATGCTTTCACCTCTATGGTATCAGTTTGTGATAACAAGTTTAGCCTTGTTCTGCTCCAGCATGGCTGTGTCCCTGTGCACAAAGCAAGGTCCATACAGACATGGTTTGCTGAGTTTGGTGCAGAGGATATACAGTCACCTGCACAGAGCAGAGACCTCAACCTCACTGAACAACTTTGCTATGAATTGGTAGTCTAACATTACTGCCTGACCTCACAAATAATAATCTTTTGACAGAGTGGGCATGAATACTAAAATACAGACTCCAAATTCTTGTGAAATTCCTTCCCAAAAGGGTGAAAATTGTTACAGCCAAAAAGGGGTGATAGCAACTCCATATTAGTGCGCATGGTTTATCCAAGTACATATAGGTATAATGTTCATGTGTCCACATACATTTGGCCATATTACTTATACTGTCAAGTGTAATGGAACCACATGTCTTTTGCATTCACATTTAAGGCATATTTTCAACATAAAAGATAAAAAAGATGGATGGAAAATCCATTAATATTAGAGTGGTAATAGCAAGATATAATAAAATAAACTGCGACATTCATGTGCGTGTATGTATTTGTGTATGTGTGTAGGGGTGTGTGTGTGTGTGTGTGTGTGTGTGTGTGTATGTATTTGTGTGTTTGTGTGTGTGTGTGTGTGTGTGTGTGTGTGTGTATGTATTTGTGTGTGTGTGTGTGTGTGTGTGTGTGTGTGTGTGTGTGTGTGTGTGTGTGTGTGTGTGTGAACACATTCTGTGCTAAGGGAGATGCAGCTGGCATCCAGAGTTAGTGTTTGAAGGCTTCAGGCCAAATGTATATTTTGGGTCCTCTCTTTCTCTGTCTTTCATGCACGCTTTCTCAGCCACACACACAAATCTTCTGAACCTTCACGTTCCTTTAGGGTAATTCTAGCTGGGAGTTCTAAAACCCAGAATAATAACACAGCAGTGGTGCTACACATCTACTGAATTAATCAGATAATAATCTGGTGTTTGATAATGTGAACACACCTAACCCTTTCAAATTTCTGTTCAGAATAGGAACAGAAAAGATAAGAAATGCACAAACCCTCAAGTTCCACATGACATGTGAAGGGCAGTAACATTATTCACATTAACACTGACACATAAACCAGAAACTAGAAAGCTGGTTATGATTTCTAGTCCTTTGAAATAATTTTTACTAGCATAAACAATGTACCCAGTGATAAGAAGCCCACCCAGCCTCTTCCACTAACTGGCATCTACAGGCCACCAGGACCCTATTCAGACTTTATTAATAAGTTTGCAGATTTCCTTTCTAATCTAGTCACATTAGTAGAAATAGCCATTACTGTAGGTGATTTCAAAATTCACTTTGATAGTCCCCAAGACCTTCTGAGATCAGCCTTTAGTTCTATATTAGAATCAATTGGATTCACCCAATGTATAAGAGCACCCACACACAATGGCTGATATACACTTGATTTAGTAATGACACACGGGTTAGACATAGAGAACATAGTCATACTACCCCAGTCTGATGCCACCTCAAACCATTCCCTCATTTCATTTGAACTACATATTAGCCACACTATTGTAGCCTCACCTCGCTACCATGACAGATGGAAGTCAGCCAGTGCATCTAGATTTATTGAAAATCTCCCAGACTTATAATATGTGACTGGGATACCCTCAGATGCTTAGAATCAGTATTTTGCTGCACACTCAGTGATATTTCTCCACTTAAAAATAAAAAATGAGGGACAAAAAAATAGTACTGTGGTATAATGATCACATTCACAATTTAAAACAGAACACTTAAAAGATGGTGCCGCACTAAACTTGTAGTCTTTCAGCTTGCATGGAAGGAGAGCCTTCTCAAGTGTAGAAAAACACTTATTACTGCTCAAACATCTTATCTCTAATAGAAAATAACAAAAACAATAATAGATTTCTATTTAGTACACATCTAACTACACTGTGTGTACAATTATTAGGCAAGTTGTATTTTTGTGGATTCATTTTATTATTAATTTTATTTTATTATTGCTCTCGGTCAATCCGCAATGTTAATAAACATCAAACCTGAATATTTAAGAAAGTAAAAGTGAGATTTTGCCTTTCTTCGGACAATATCCATGTGTGCATAATTATTGGGCAAGGATTAGTGTGCAGAATTATTATGCAACTATATGAAAAATGGACATTTTCCCATCTCACTTGCTTATTTTCATCTCTTAAAGTGAGAATAATAAACAAACAACACAAAATTTACAAATAAACAATTAAAAATAATTTAAAAAAATCAGTGACCAATATAGCCACTCTTCCTTTCAATAACAGTCATAAGCCATTCATTGAGTCTGTCAGGTTCTTAATCTGTTGATGATGAACAACAGCCTCCCAGACACTGTTCAGAGAACTGTACTGTTTTCCCTCACCGTAAATCTCCCATTTAAGAAGGGCCCACAAGTTCTCAGTAGGGTTTAGGTCAGATGAGGAAGGGGCTATGTTATTCTTCTTTCATCTTTAAGGCCTTTACTGGCTAACCATGTAGTGGAGTACATTGATGCATGTGATGAAGCATTGTCCTGTATAAAAAATATGGATTTCTTGAAAGATGCAGACTTTTTCCTATACCACTGCAAGTACTAAGTATCTTCTAAAAGCTGGCAGTAGGATTGGGAGTTGATTTTGAGTCCATTTTCAACACTGAAAAGTCCAAATAGCTCATCTTTAATAATACCAGCCCATAGCAGTACCACATCTCCACCTTTGGCAGTTGAAGTGGAGCTTTGTGCCTGTTACTGATCCAGCCACGGGCCCATCCATCCAGTGTGTCAGGAGTCACTCTCATCTGATCAGTCCATAAAATCTGTCATCAGATATTTCTTGGCCCAGTCTTGATGATTCACCTTATGTGTCTTCTTCATTGGTGGTCAGGTTTCAGCCTTCCTTACCTTGGCCATGTCTCTGAGTTCTGAACACCTTGTACTTCTGGGCACTCCAGTTAAGTTGCAGTTCCAGAATATGACAGCACTGGAGGATAATGGGTTCCTGGTCACTTCATGTTTGATTCTTCTCAATTCTTTGGCAGTTAATTTGCATCTTGAGACCTTTTTCTCAACATGTTTCTTGCGACCCTGTTGACTATTTCCAACAAAACATTTGATAGTTCTGTTATCATGCCCCAAAATTACAATTTTAAGAGTACTGCATCCCTCTGAAATTAAGCATATTAGAGATATCATTCAGAGTATTAACGTGACATCGGACAGCTACTTGCAGATCAGAACAACCAAGCCAAAAAAGGATCTAGAATCCTTTACACCTATCCAAGAATCTGAACTTGCAGTACATCTCGGATCTTGCACTCAAAATCCTCCACTTGCCGACTATATTTGCTGCCCACATGCTTTCTTAAGGAAATCCTACCTGAAGTAAGTGGACCATTTCTAAATTAAATAAACTCCTCCTTGAACATTGGCTACATACCTAAATCGTTCAAATTAGCAGTAATCAGACCGCTTATCAAAAAATCTAATCTTGACCTTGTCAACATACGGGCAAATCTCAAACCTTCCATTTATTTCCAAGATCCTAGAAAAAGCTATAGTTCAGCAGCTAAGCTCATACCTGAATCAGAACCAGATACATAAAGTCTTTCGGTCAGGGTTTAGGCCTAATCATAGTACAGAGACAGCACTGATTAAAGTACTTAATGACCTGTTGTTGGCTTCTGACCAGGGTTATGTTTCTGTGTTTATATTGCTTGATCTGAGTGCAGCATTTGACACTATAGGTCACGACATTTTACTAGATAGACTCAAAAATGTTGTTGGGATTAGGGGATTACCCCTTTCCTGTTTTAAATCTTATCTAGCCAATTGCTACCAGTTTGTTAACATAAATGAGACTTTTTAGCATACAACAAGGTTAGCTATAGTATCCCACAAGGATCTGTTCTAGGGCCTCTGCTTTTTTTTCTTTATTTATGCTTCCTCTAGGTAACACTGTGTTCCCACTGCTACACTGATGATACTCAACCAAACCAGAGGACATCTATCATCTTAGTATTACTGAGGAATCCTGACAAAACAGATCCTCACTCTCTAATTTCTTAATGAAGTTACCAGTCATGCTGGTGCCTCTTTCAACATCAAAAAAGAAGAGTCCTTAGAAAAGTTAGGAGCACATATTTAAACTTTCTCCCTCTCTGCCTCCATGTGTCTTGTGCACACGTTTCTTTCCTTCTCTTCTATAAGATCGGTAAGAATGATTGTTGAGAGGAGAGTGTGTGCAAAGATGTGGTAGGAGGTGAAGTGTGGGCCTCGGTGATGATGTGTCAGGATGATGGGAAACTCTAGATTTAACAGGCACTCACATAGATCTGAGAGGGAAGGTTTGAGTCTTCAAACCCGGAGGCTTAGCAGGTCTCACTGATGGATCCTCCATAACTCCATAACAGCCTATTATGTAAAAGACTCATGAATAGAGATGGGACGGCTGGCGAGGCAGTGAGGGGGAGGGTTGGGAGCAGAGGGATGCGCTGAGGTTGCCGGGGCCAGAAGAGAAGGTGAGGAGCCGGCCAGAGATCTTCACACCAGCTCGCTCTGATTTACTCTCTCATTAGCAGCCATAACTCAGTCGCCATGACAACTCGCCACAGGCCAGGCAGCCTTGCAGCCGACAATGGAATTCAACAGTCGCACAAATCACATGATCTATACAATCTGCTGATCACACGGCATTTAATACAGAGAGAATGACATCGTGGAGAGCGCTGCTACTCTAAAACTCATTTAAAACATTTAAGAAGGGGGTGACCTTTCTATATCAGTTGCCTGGTCCAGAGGCGTGTACCACCTATTTCCCATTTCCACAGCCACTCCCATTTGGCACTGGAGGAAGGTGCACTATCTTATATATGCCTAATAGATGCGTTTCAAAACCAAGCAACTAGAGCTTGCTTTATGACCCTTTCATTCCATATTCTATATCTGTACCATCCTTTGGGAGAAATGAATGGTTGTTATATAGTATTATACATTCAGTATTATACAAGGTAAGAATTATAACTATTCACTTCCATTTGTCATTCAAATGACATTTCATATTTGACATATTAAAGTCATCTAAAAAAAAAAAAAAGCCCCTACAGGAGGGGCCCTCGTTTGACTGGAATTTACAGCAAAGAGGATACTAGGTCATTTCACAAGTTGTCAAAATCAGCTATTCAGCAAATGATGACTTTATAATTGTTCATTTCCTGACCAGTCACATAGTTAGAGAAAATCCAA
>NC_137500.1:36395000-36400000 GCF_041902795.1 Electrophorus electricus
CCCTCTCTCTCTTTCTTGCTCACTGTCTCTCCCAGACTTGTTCAAGTGTAGTGGACTGTATGTGGGATTAATAGGTAGCATAAAGAAAACAATACAGACAAGAGAGACTAGGAAGAAGAGCATGGAGAGAGAAATTGTGTGTGTGTGTGTGTGTGTGTGTGTGTGTGTGTGTGTGTGTGTGTGTGTGTGTGTGTGTGTGTGAGTGTGTGCGAGAGAGAGAGAGAGAGAGAGGGAGAGCGAGAGAGAGAGGAAGGGGGGCCATTTTAAAAATGGATCATAGAACGAGGCCAGGCAAAATTTAGCCAGTTACTGGCTTAGCTGGCATGAGCATCATGAGGGTCCTGCAGAAATGAGCTTTTGACGAGGGGACAGTCGCTCCTGACAAACCCTGAGGTCACCACGAGGTCACGCTTTCATGCCTGACCCCCCCGTCCCCGAACCGCCACCAGCACTCCCGTTAGCTTTCAGGTGTCACCACAGTGTAGGCAATAAAGGACAGAGCAGTGAATATCAAAAAGAAGTGAGACACAGTCTGTAAAGGGAGTGGAGACGAAAATACTCTGTGTTCAGACATACAGCAGCATAAACCAGAATCATGGACAAAAACAGGAAGCCATGAGAAAAGGTGTTTGTGGTTTTCTCCTTCGGGTCGAAATGCGAATAGCGGTACGGAACACTCCAGAGCTTCATGTGCACATGAAGAGTTTACAAGGTTCTGGGGGAGGGAGGGCTGCAGCAGAGGGCGATGTCGCTCCAGTGGAGGCATAGCGAAGGCCTCCAGCGCCCTGTTGAGATGTCCTGTGTGCAGTTTAATCTGACGAGTGTCTTGGAGGACTTTATTTATACTTGTTACTGGATGCAGTTGAGGTAGGGCTGAGGTGCTCAGGGGTGCATGTTTGAGTCACTCTGAGTTACAGATGAGTCCAGTGCATTAGATACATTAGTTACAAATCCAGGGAAAAAAAGTCAACTCTGCCATGGACATCCACAGCAACGAGGCACAATTATCTCCATTGCTAATGACAATAACTACAGTAAGCACTGTGGTGGCACGCTAGGGAAGGGTCTAGTCTGACTGACAGAGAACACAAGTGACTGACAAAGCACAAGTGAATAAGGTGGAGTTTGATTTTGAAACAACATTGTATGTATAGAATTTTCTAGAACATGTATAACATGTATATAACACTGACTCTAACTCATGCATTCTATTAATTTTTAAAAAATAATTATTCCTTGTTATTTTTTAAGTAACAGTAAAGCCATTTCCACAAAATACTGGGGAAGTTAAAGTTGGTAGACCACAATATCTAGCAACTAATTTAAGAGCTTTTTACAATTCATAATCCTGAACATAAACTGCTCTAGAGCAGGACCAGCATGTGATGCAAGTTTCTGTGGTGATGAAAAAGGAAACCATCATTGGGAGACAGACATTCTAGGGTTAGCCCAAGCTAAGCTTAGCGTTAGGTGGCTTAATAAATCCTGTATTGTGAGACAGGCCCCAAGTGTCTGTGTTTGGACTGTCTTTTACTTTATTTATATTTCTCTCCTTATTTAGCCATATCTGGTAAAATGACTCGATCGGGAGGAGTAAAGTAATCAGTGGCATCATCTTTTACTGCCATATACACCCTGCAGGTAATTATATATATAAAAGACCCAGGATTTGTACAAAGACAGATGGGTGTTGGTGGCAGTGCTCAGTGGCAGCTCTTTGATTTAAAGTGTTTCCTGTACTGTCCCAATGTCCAGCAGTGAGTTAATGAGGAAATAAAGTGACATTGACACTCAGGGGCTTGGCCTAACGTAATGGAGTCACTATAGTCACAGGCAGCTCTGACAGCCATGGGTACTGATAAATGTGTGCCATTTTAAAAGTGTATGCATATGTGCATTTATGTAGGATGCTCTCCACAACACGGGGGAGGGACCTTACCGATTTGTGGAATGTATGTGTGTGGAAAGTGTAATGTGATTAATATTTGCCTTTGGCTTGTTACACTTTGTGACCACCACCTGTGCCAGATCTCCCAAACAGTATCATCTTAAGTGACACTCTCACTTTCTCTCTGTGCTGACACACTCACACTCACACACACACACACACACATACACACACACACACACACACACACACACACACACACACACACACACACACACACACACAGGTTGATTAATAGATGATAAGCATACATCATCCTAGCTCTCCCAAGATTCTGTATTCACACAGTGTAGACCACAATAAGAGCACAGTTCAGTAGACTCTAGCATGGTCCTTTAGAAAAACTGAAATAAAGCAGCTTTCAGTGTGGATTCATCTGAATTCATGGCTTGTGTGAGCAGTCATACAATTTTTGTATTGTGTTAAATCCTGTGAATCTCAGGGATTTGGAGTCACAGAAGCATTAACAAGTAGAGCTATGTGCTCATATGCAAATCAAGCATGGGGTGTGATCATCACCTGTCTGAAAAATATGCCACCATGAAATATGAAATTAAATGATGTCAAAATAGGTATAGCATACATTCATACGAATCCTAAAAATATAGGAATCACATAGTTAGGAAGCTAAGAATGGTTGAATGTCTTTCTTATTAACACTGAGAACAACAACATCAATTTTCTTTTGGGTCTTACCATAAGCTTTTGATATCCCCATATGTACTGACTGAATGTTGACAAAATTTAGCTTTATATGATTTATTTCAAGCTTAATTAAAGCTCACATTTTTCAAATATCAATGTATAAGATGCCTTAAAATTAGACTCTTCTACATTCATTAACATTCATATCATCTTACATATTTCTCTGAACAAGGAAACATAAAATTTGGGTATTTGTAGTCCTTGATTACCTAAACCAAAGAATGAACAATGACTGAGGTCATCTGTCTGGGATGGCATGTCTGGAATGTTTTTGTGTTGGATAGCCCAACAGAGCCAGTGGGAGTTCAGAGGACAGTCTCTCTGCGAGAGAAGGAGAATGATGGATGATTGCTTGTCTGGCTAGTGCTGGGTGTTGGTGGAGGAAGCTCATCTGACCCTGATCCTCAGTCACCTCTGAGTGAGCCAACAGCCAACAGCTCACAGGAGTACACACACATGCACACACACACATGCACACACACACACACATGCACACACACGCGCACACACGCACACATACGCACACACACGCGCGCACACACACACGTACGCACACACACACACGCGCACACACACGCACACATAGGCACACACACACGCGCACACACACACGCACACACGCGCATACACACATACGCACACACACGCGCACACACACGCACACATACGCACACACACGCGCGCACACACACACACATACGCACACACACACACGCGCACACACACGCACACATAGGCACACACACACGCACACACACACACGCACACACACGCGCATACACACATACGCACACACACACACACGCACACGCACACACACACACACACTCTATATTGCTCTCTCTCTCTCTCTCTCTCACACACACATGCACACACACACATGCACACACACACACACATGCACACACACGCGCACACACACGCACACATACGCACACACACGCGCGCACACACACACACATACGCACACACACACACGCGCACACACACGCACACATAGGCACACACACACGCACGCACACACACGCGCATACACACATACGCACACACACACACACGCACACGCACACACACACACACACTCTATATTGCTCTCTCTCTCTCTCTCACACACACATACACACACACACACACGAATAAATGCCTAATAATTAGTTATTTAAACCAATTAAATATCTTTTCCAAATCATCATTTACTCATTTACTGAGACACTAAAATCTAATGTATGTGAGGGTGACATCTTACAGAAAAGCAGTTAGAGCAGTCTTCTAATGACTTTAATAACCCATTACTAACATTTGTTAGTATCTGAACATTTGTTCTGTTTTTTTAATTCTTGATGAACTAAAAATGAGAGACTTAACACAGAACATACAGTACATTACAGTTCACAGCCTCTTTTTCATTAACTCGTTTGAGTTTCAAATAATATTTTATGAACCTGAGGATATAATGTATTTAAATACACATAAAGGACCTGGTTATATAAAACATAATTTATTGAAGTACATAAATAAGTATTGACAGTTGAGTATATGTTTTGTTACAGGACAAGACATTGCATGAGCTAGCCAATTATAAAATCTATATCAGACAGGTCTACACTAATAAATCTTACTTAGTCTTACTAATTATTCTTTTTGACATATAATTTGTTTAGGTTTGACACAGAACACATAGTCAAACAGAAAATGGCACATTCAGACAACATAATTTCTCACTGGTTAGGCGTTATGGCCCGAGCCAGTGTCGGGTAGTGATCAGTCCCGATTCCCACAAATATACATACATGAAAGACTACAACGTGCGGGTCACCGTGGAAGACGGTCTGCTGGAATGTGCCGATTAGTGTTCGATTAAATCGCTCAGTCCGGGTACAGAATAAAACCAGAAAACGTACTGTATTTATTGTTGTTGCCGCCGTGTGCCTTGCCGCCGTCAAGTTTCACGTATATCTCGTCACCTGAGTCCAGATGTAGCACCACACTGTTGCTCGCGTAATCGTAGTTTTGGTCGGCGTCCTGGGCAATGGCACTCGCGCGCACCTATTCAAGGGAAAAACGCGTAGCATTGAAGTCGCTTAATTTAGGTGTTTCACAAATGCGCATTTAATTTGCGCTATCATAATGAAAAAAAATCATAATATAGCATATAATGTAGATACGTTATCTTTGTTTTATTTCAGTTCATACATGTCATCTTAAACCTGTACAACTGCAGTAGTCCTGTCGATATCTGACACTTTACACAACACTCTATAAACCGTTAAATATTGGTTTATAGAGTGTTGCACTTTGCTTGCACAGCTGATGAAGGACATCTGTCCTCGTGTTTCTCTAGAAACTA
>NC_137500.1:36405000-36450000 GCF_041902795.1 Electrophorus electricus
TAACCATGTTTACTTCCAAGGAAACACAAGCAGTCATCATTGCATTGCATCAAAAGGGCTTCACAGGCAAGGACATTGCTGCTTGTAAGATGGCACCTAAATCAACCATTTATCGACTCACAAAGAACTTCAAGGAGAGAGATTCAATTGCAGTGAAGAAGGTTTCAGGGTGCCCAAGAAAGTAAAGCAAGCACCAGGACCGTCTCTTAAAGAGGATGCAGCTATGGGATCGGGTCACCCCCCAGTGCAGAGCTTGCTGAGGAATGGCAGAAGGCAGGTGTGAGTGCATCTGCATGCGCAGTGAGGTGAAAGCTTTTGGAGGATGGCTTGGTGTCAAGAAGGGCAGCAAAAAAGCCACTTCTCTCCAAAAAAAACATCAAGGACAGACTGACATTCTGCAGGAAGTATAGTGATTGGTCTGCAGAGGACTGGGGTAAAGTTATTTTCTCTGATGAAGCCCCTTTCAAACTGTTTGGGACATCTGGACAAATGATTGTCCAGAGAAGAAAAGCTGAGCCTGTGTCATGCCAACAGTGAGACATCCTGAGACCATTCATGTGTGGGGTTGCTTCTCATCCAAGGGAGTGGGTTTGCTCATAGTTTTTCCTAAGAACACTGCAATGAATAAGGAATGGTATCAAAACATCCTCCAAGATCAAATTCTCCCAACAATCCAGGAGCAATTTGGTGATGAGCGATGCTTTTTCCAGCATGATGGAGAACCATGTCACAAGGCCAAAGTGATAACCAAGTGGCTCAGTGAACAAAACATTGAAATTTTGGGTCAATGGCCAGGAAACACCCCAGATCGCAATCCCATCGAGAACCTGTGGTCAGTCCTCAAAAAGAGGGTGGACAAACAAAAAAACAGAAACTGTGATCAATTCCAAGCACTGATTAGGCAAGAATGGGTTGCCATCAGTCAAGATTTTGTCCATAAGCTGATATAAGGTGAATTGCAGAAGCCTTGAAAAAAGATGGATCAACACTGTAAATATTAAGTCTGTGCATAGACTGGATGTATTTGTTAATAAAAAGTTAAAACATTAATGAAATGCTTATAATATATAGTATTAGTTGCTTATATATATAGTACTTCACTATACCATATAAACATCTGACAAAAGGATCTAAAAAAAAACCTGAGCAAGTAAATTTTCTGAAAACCTGTAGGCACGGACGCACTTAAATGAACCTACTTTAAAGGAGCCTTGTGGTGGAACTCAGATGTCTTGCTGTGACTACTGCCTGTAGCATTCAGTCTCTTAGTGCTATATTTCCCCCTGCTGGAGGGACCAGCACAAACAATAAGAGAAAATACAACCCCTTACATATGTGGAAACAATATATAATATAATTTTCAGTATCTTGCTGTGGACTGGTACTATTCTACATCTAATAATGTCGTTGTTCAGGAGTCTTACGTGCTGATATACCTGAACATATTCAGCCACTCATTCAAAGTAAAGTCATCTGAAAAATACAACATCTTTTGTTGGGATTTGCACAAGTGGGTTTTGTTTCTTATTTGACCAATCATCACTGACCAGTCATCTCTGACCAGTCATCTCTGACCAGTCATCTCAGCACCTCAGTGTGAGACTGTATTCCTCAATGACAGATGCCTGTCAAATTGATTCCTCAACAATATATGATGTACATAATTTATTGTGTAATTTTAGTTTTTTCAGTCGCTTTGCTGCATTTCTCAAATCACCATTAACATTTGTAAAACAATAAGTGTATTTCTCAAAACAATTCGTACAAACAGCACCCCACAATAGATTAAAAAACTTGCTCAAAATCCTTAGATTATGTCTCAAAAGTAAGTATTTGTCAATAGACATGTCAATAAACATGACCTCGTGCCATTGTTTACAAACAAGATAGTCAAAATAGTTGTAACTTATGACAGTGTACTCTGTAAGTATTTTCTGTGGAAAATATAAGAGTGTACTCTAAGTATTTTCTGATGTATAATATAACAGTGTACTCTGTAAGTATTTTCTGATGTAAGAAGGTTTTGATGACAACGGCTGAAAATGCAAAAGGATGCCTACATGTTTTGGGGGGTGAGACTATCCAACAGAGAACAAATATCATACATTTTGATCAACAAGACATAAGCAATTAATAATGTAAGAAACAGAAGACAACTGTGTATCATAATTTGCCTAATGCGCATTTGCTATTTGTTCTAAAGAATGACAAATTGCTTTTATGATTTCACAAGTGACCAGATTATGTGGAATTTGAACAAATAGTTTTTTGAAAGTAAGAATTTCAATTTTGATCTGAGAATCAAATCACAAACCAAAACTAATGAGGGGGGAAAAAAAAAACATTCCAGAGTGACTTCCACCACTAGAACACAATATGATCAGAAGGACCTTTTTGCATGTCCACACATATTTGTATACAGGGCCAGCCTACATTTGGTTTGAAGATAAACTTCAAAGTTAAAACAAATGTTGTTTTCACTGTCCTCCTGTACATCTTTTACATAGAGAATACATGTGTCTGCTTACCTGTCGCTGTACAGCACATGCCTACAGCACATGGAAATGCAAGGTGTAGTAGCAGAGTTAGCAGAGAAGTAGCACATGTTGAGATTTCTGTCAGTTTTACGTGGAAAGCTATTTGACCAATGATCTGTGAGAAGGTACCACTGGTGCTAAGAATTTGTGGCAAAATGACATCTTTGTTAACTGCCACTAGTATCTTAACTAGTGTCTAAATATCTAGTTACACTAAACATTCACATCTGTCAAATACTTTCCATTCATGAAACCAGTGACCTATTATTTAAATATATATATTTGTGGAAATTAGATTCAAACCACTCAACAGATATTAAAGTGAGTTAATGTGAGTTTAAAAAAAAAAATTTGGTAGATAGGATCTACTTAATCTATGTCAACAGTCAAGCCCAGCCAAGAACCATCTTAGTATTGCAAATACATGAAATGCACAGGAAGAACTATGATTGGTCATTGTTCTGACATACTGAGTTTCTGTGATTGGATAGGCTTGTTCCAGAGTGACAAGCACCTTTCTTACTGGCTTTGTAACAGAGTGCATAGACGTATATGCTCTGTGCTCTGACAAGAAACAAATTCCTATCAAACATTTCTGATTAAACACAATGCTTTTACTGGTGAAAGGAAAGACGAAGACGGACAAACCTTCTGCCTTGCTAGGGAGCACACTGATGTGGATTATCCAATGAAGTGGTCAGATGCTCAGCAATACTGTAAAACTAATTATGATGACCTGTCTACTGTAAGCACCATAGATGAGATATCTCAGCTTTTACTAACTACTTTTACAAACAACTACTACTATTGCCCCAATAATAGTTACTATTCGTGGTGCATGCAAGGAAAATGGATTGGTCTACATTCCAACATTTCTTATCCAACAGACTGGAAATGGTCAAGTGGAGAAAATGAACCTTTCTGTCCAAGGAATTATATGGGACAACCCAGTTTAGATCCAGGAGGGTATTGTGTTCTTCTCAGTAGTTCAGGTGAATGTTATAGTGCAGATTGCTCATGGCATCTTGGCTTTTTCTGCATGAATATGTATGAGGTGGTCCTAGTACAGCAAAATTTGACATGGGAAGATGCCCTGGACTACTGCAGAGAGAACTATCTTGACCTAGGAAGTCTGAGATCAGAAAACTGGATGAATGATGCTGTGGCAGTGAGCAAGGCAGCACAAACAGCATACGTGTGGATCGGGCTGCGCTTTCTGGCCGGTCAGTGGATTTGGACCAGCACAGGTGACATGGACCACAATGCCTGGTCTGTAAATGTCCAGCCCCAGTGCCCACCCAGAAACCTCCGCTGTGGAGCTCTGGAGCACATGACAGGGATTTGGCAACCTGGGGACTGTGAGGATAAACTTAACTTTGTCTGCTTTCAGAGAACTTTGCACTCATCATCATCACCATTACCAACATCATCATCGTCATTATCATCATCAAATTCAGGGTAAAACAGTAAGAAAAATACTTAAGATGCTAAGAATTAAGCGGTTTGGCTGAAGCAGTTCAGACTTAAGTCTTTAAAAATCTGTACTCTTATCTCCAATCTATTTTACTACACTTTTTATATACATCAATAATATTTCTTCAGAATCTCATATCTTTAGAGAAATAACTTCTTCTCTTCAGTAGTTTAATCTTCTTCAAGAACTGGAATGGGTAACTTACATAATCACTTGTGTACTCAAAATCTGATAATGATCCGCATTTATATTAAACTATAAAAACAAGTTATTTATATAAGCAATATATCATATATTGTACAAAATGGTTTTGACATGCACTTTGTATATTATGTAGGTGGTATGTTAATGCTTATACTGTGAAGAGAAAGGGTTAGCTGGAACCATTTTGTGACTCTTCAGTTTGTTTACAGGTTTTGCAAACTGATCAAAAATGAACCATCAAAGAACCATCAAAATAGATTCAGCTTGACACAGACGTGTTCTCCAAACCATAATCTAAAATCATAATCATAATTATAAAGTTTTATTTCATATTTCTTCATCACTTATGCAAGTTTTTTTTTTTCATTTTAAGGTCTGTTTACCATGCCAAAAGGGTTATTTAGAAATAGCCTTTATACAAAAATAGCCTTGAATCATGTTACACCTCCATGACCCTCTTACAGCATAAACTGTAAGCCATCAGCTACTAAAAGGGTACATTTATTATGCAACTGCAATCTGATACCAAACTGCTTTTTCAATACCAACTGCCTCTTATCAAGACAAGTGTAAATAAACATGTAGTCTGACATAAAGAACATTTAACTTGGATATTAAAAAGTTTATTAAAGAGTGAACAAAGTTGTTTGGTGTTTTTTACCCTTTCATATATAAATGACATTCTAACATATATTCATAGAATATGTGAGAGTTTAATATAATTGAAATTTCTGTAACAGCCTTTATTGACACTAGCATTGTCTAATGTGTGTTTCTTTTTATTGTTTTGCAGACAAGCAATGTGTTTTCAGCTTTAAAATTACAAAAATACAGTTCTCCTGGAAACTCAGAAAACTGCTTCTAAATTATTTTAAACTGACAAAACAAACGTTTCACTCTAAAACTTCAATAATGTGTACCCAAAGTTTGCAAAAAAACAGACATTTCATAAAATTAGTTTAGTAGTTGTACAAGGTCATATCTGCACCATTTCTTTGTTTTTCAGGGAGTTTTCTTTGTAAATGTAAATAAAGTTTTACTTTGTAGATATACTTTGCTTTAAGTTAATGGTTCATTAAAATATTAAAATTTGACAGCAAAGTTTGAAGCATTTACTCACAGACAGAAATAACAAAACTTACTGTGATACAGTATATATTTGAGAAGAACAGAACTATGATTCCATTTGATTTATCACCTCTTCACCTTTATGAACCTTTTTGAAACAGACAGCATTTCAGTTGAGTCTTTCCTCACAGTCTCCAGGTTTCCAAATCTTATCATTCTTCCCCAGAGTTCCACAGCAGAGGTTTTTGACAGTACACCAGGGGGCTCCCTCTGCAGGCCAGGTCTGGTACCTCAGAGCATTCCCATCCACCCAAATCCAGGTACTAACCACAAAGAGCAAGCCGGTCCAGACGTTTGCGGTTTGGGCATCCTTGCCAGGAGCATCTCTAGGTAACAGCAGGCTTGCCAGGTCAGTAGACTGGTTCCTACAGTACTCTAGGGTCTCCTTCCACAACATATTCTTCTGCACCAGGATCAGTTTAGGTGACTCTTCCATGCAATAAAATGTGAGATTCAGCGAACAATGGACTGCAGAAATATTATTTGTCAACAGCTGGTCCTCCTGTTAACTGCTAATAATGCTCAGGTTGTCATATTGAAGTCTACAGTATTCTTTAGCTTTAAGCCAGCTCATTCTCTTATCCACATAGAAGTGTTTTCTGATTACACATGTTGATCCACAGAGACCCATGATAAGGAGAAAAGTGAAAATAGATTTCATCTCTAGTTCAGCCTTCGAAAGTATTGTCTCTGTTTCGGCTGACCACTTGACTGAGAGGCAGCCGTTTGGAAAGTCAAGTTGCATTATGGTGTTCCTTGAAGCACAGCCAATCAGAAACCCCCCTCCCATCTTCCTGGGTCAAGTGAAAAACAAATGTACTTCACAGATCAGCATATAAGAGCTATAGCCAGTCATAGTTCTCAAATTCATTATTTTAACCAATTTACTAATGGTAAATGGTTGATGACATGTTAATGTCACTAAATTAGGTAATTTCGTTTTCGCTCGTGTATGACTTTTGTATTGTGAGTACTGATATAAACAACAGTTCAGTCCAGGCAAATGAAAAACAAATAGGTTTCTGTCTGGTACATGAAAACCTAGAGGCATACAAATTACTGGATTGAATCAACCAAATGAATTTGACAGTTTGCATTTTGCCTTGCTTGAGCAATGGAATGTTTCATCTCATGCTCTGGATGACTTTCAGCTGAATGGCAATATTATTATATGTGACTTGTTAATCAAAATGTAAGGTATTTGTAAGGTATTTGTCATTTGTCATTAGTAGCAAAGTTAGTATGTGGTGTTTTTTACTTCCACCTAAGAATTTTGCCCTTACATTTTAAAGTAACCCCACAGTATAGTATGTATTCTGTATTAAATATGTATACACATATTTACTACCTTTAAACCAGTGTATGAAGAATACTAAATAATTACAAATTTTTTGTTTAAATTTTATAAACTTTTCTTAACATTTCTTTTTTTTAAATGATACAAGTTTAAAATTATATTTGATTTATTGAAAATTACTTGCAAGTTTTCTTTAAATTGTGCCAGTAAATAAGGTATAAATGGGAATCTTTAAAATTAAGCCCCAAAAGACTTTTTGAGTATCATGTTTACTTAATTTTTCATTTTAATAACAAGTGAATAATAGAACTACTCACAACACTAAATGATTAAAAAGCCTTTTTTGCATGTACTTGCAAATTTGTTTAAAAGATCCAACCTATATTTTGCTTGAAGATGCAAATATGTTTGCTTTTTTGCTTGAAGAGGTTTAAAGTTAAAGCAAATGTTTTCATGGGCTTTCTGTGACCCCTTTGACTGCACACAGCATCTGACTGTTATTTATTGCTTTTTAAATGCTACTGGTGGTGCTTCTAAATGTTCCCTCTATTGAAGGTGTAGCAGAGGTGTAGGTCATGTTTATGTTTTTCACTTTAATATGAGTACATTAATACTATTAAATGAGTACATTTATAATATAGCTAAACCATCCAGTGCAACATAAGCTATGTTCAGGCAAATTGTGCTCTTCGATGAACCTGAATTTTGTTCAAATGCACAAGGTGCACTGTGAATTTGTGATGGATATTTTTACTGCTATTTTGAGCTTTCCATTAATGGACTCTTGGTACTTTTTCTTTTTCTTCTTTATTTATTGTTCAAGTTTACATGGATGCTTATCTAAAAAACATATCTTTCAGAGAGTAAATTAATTCAAAACCGTCAAAAGCCATTATGATAAACTAACGTTAATGGATAAACAGACCACTTTGCTACAGAGAAATTTACTTTAAACATGACACTTTTTTATAAGAAAATAAATGCCATTAGTAAATAATCCTGTGGTGACAATAAAAGCATGGTGGTCAGAGAAAGGAATTGGATTCATCGGTCCAGTCTGAGAGGACAGTGAAGCCGCAGGGCCCAGTCTCAGAGGGAATGGATAGTTATGGCTCTAGGTTTTGCCTTGTGGAGGAGTACAGGTTGCACTCGTGGTCATTGATGGACTCTGTGAAGCTTGGTGATGAGGAGAGACCACTGCCTAGAGAAAAACAGAGGCAGGTTGTGGCGCTGAGTGCTGATTTATTCTGAGAGCTAACCATTCATCAGCTAAACACACATGACAATGAGACCCCATGTGCATGTTTTCGTCATACGTGGTTATTTTTGTGAGTGTGCCTCTGTGTGTGTTGCCAAGAGCATCATCCCATAACTAAAAGGAGACGAATCACTGGCTGTCCTGCAGCAGGAACATTTCACATGTTCTGGAAACATTTACTGGAGTTGGTCCCAGACACCTGGAGTGTGTTACACTCACAGAGCTGCTTTAACAAAGCGTGAACTCCGTATACCAATCATTCAGTAGTGATTTGAAGACCATGCAGACACCGTTTGCCTGGTAACAAAACAGGAGGAGAAGCAGAAAAGGTAATCTACAGCTCACCTTTCATGAGATTATACATGTTCAGGTAATTAGCTCCAGAGTCTAATATGGCATACCAGCTACGAGAGGCAGAGAGACCCTGCAGAGCATTTGACAGAGAGAGAGAGAGAGAGGGAGAGAGAGAGAGAGAGAGAGAGAGAGAGTGAGTCAAGAAAATCTTACTTACAGTTTTACTATTAAAATATGAAAAGTAGCCCAAGAAAAATGTTCTTCTCCACTGAAGTTGCTGAGACAGTGATATAATATTCAGTACATGCTCATATGAGGAGAAAATTGGGGTGACTTCCCACCAGTTATTTACACATACCTTGATCTCACAGCTGTCTGAATTTGGGCTACTGAAGTTAAAGGTAATGTCATCCACGAACCTCATTATAGCGGTGGTGTGCATGGCAACAATGCCAGCATCACTTACAGCCACAAGCTACCGCAGAAACAGAACACAAATTAATTCATCAAGAACCTGCACTTTGCTTTAAATGACGCCACATCCAAGGGTAACAGTTCCAATAGCTTAAAGTCCAGGATAATCTATAACTTTCTCCAGAACTGGTGGCCTTTTTAATTGATACTCACAGAATACATGCACTTCCGATTCCTTGGAGGGCAGGACTCTGTCTTCCACTGTTTAATCTGGTTGACCAAGAGAGATGAGACGTCCAAGCAAGAAATGTTGATGGTCCTGTGAACATGAATTCGGGTTCACATTAAAAAAATACAGTGCTAGGGGGAAAAGGGGTGTTTTCATGCTGTTTTTTGCATAAAAGGTCTATAAATATGTACATGGGAGCTAACGAATTAGTTTTGGGTTTTGTCGATTTCTGTGCGTCTGTGCGGATGAAGCGGAAGGGTTCTATTTCAACGCCATATCCTAATAAATAATTTAATCTATCATGTCGAAGATGAAATGGCAAGGGTTAGCCTCTGAAGTAATCACGAAATTGCCGGCGGTAAATCCAGTTCAGCATACCTACCAAATCGCAGAACACTGCGCGTGGATGGGTCTCGCGGCCAGCACACCTAGAACCAACAGGAACAAAACGGAGACGCACGCGGAATTGCAGATAGTCCAGCGTGTTGTTTCGGGTGCGTGCAAAACCTCCTGCTCTCTTAACAAGTCTTTCGATTTGCTAGACATCCCCGTCATCGTTATCGTCTCGGTGCAGATGTTCGCGCATGTCACCCTCCCCGTCGTGAGCGACGCGGCGGTTGCAAAAGCAAGACAAATGCGAGCTCCTTACGCCAGCACAACATGACAAAGCGCTCTTTAAAATGGAGATACTGGCACATTTATCGGAGATCACACTCACCAAAATTGTGGCGTTGCAATTTGCTTCATTCCCTACTCCTTTTTTCCACTACTCTTGTCTAATAACGACGCAATGTCCCCTCCTCGTGGTTGTCTTAGTACTGACCTTACCCGCCGGTTCCACTATAATTACAGCAAAGTTCAGTTTAGATCCGAAACCGTTTTTAAGAAATCGAAATCAAACTCAGTTTTGACATGAGATATAAATTGTATAAGACCAAATAGTGTTAGCAAGGGGCTGAGAGAAGTGGCTCCTTTCTTCGCACGATCAATATCTGAAGCGCGCAGCCGGGTGCTCGAGGGTGCGGGCAGCACACTATACAGTCAGCGCGGAGGGCAAATCCACGACACGGTGAACAGCAGCGCAGAAAGTGAGTGAAATGTTAGATATATACGATATCAATGACCTAAACTGATAATTGCGCATTACAACGTCTGATACTGTTTTTATTTAATCCCACATTTTTAAAAATCTTTATATTAGTGATATAATACAAAGTGTTCCATACTGGAACGTTTCTCTGCAGTTTCAATTTGATGAAAAAAAAAACTTATTGTCAAACTGGATACAACTGGATATCTTTCTCTTATTGTTAAAAGTTGCCATAACTGATCCTCGTTAAGTATGTTTGTGAGATTTAAGAGTTATTTTCTTCTCATTGCACCGACAGAAAGTACATATATTCGTGAAGTCTTGTCAAAGGATAAAAGTACAGTTCTATGCCATGCTCTAATCCCAGACATTAGGTATCTTTTATACGCAGTCATAAACATGCACTATTGAAGGTCGCTTTGGACAACAGCATCTGATAAGATGTGTAATTTATATATAAATAAATATATGTCGAAATAGATATAGTAATTATTATAGTGATTTTTTTCCAAGTTATTTCCAGTTGTTTTATTTTGTTTAACTGCACTATTGCAGGCATTTTCAGTGGCCGCTGACATTAAAGATCCGTTGTACATTTATGGTAACAGCACGTCTTTACAGCATCTAGTCTGAAATACTGAAAATGATGGTTGTGTTTGACTGTAAAACCCAATTTCCTCAGAAACACCCAATGTGCTCTTCTCTTCTTCACATTAGCAGTAGCTATGTCAGATGAGATGAGTTCCCCTCTGCTCCTGGGTGCAGAAGTTCCTGATGATCCTCCAGCCATGGCTCGTGGCCAACAAACCGTGGCCATACTGGGTTCCGGCGACTTCTCGCGCTCTCTAGCCGTGCGGCTAGTGGCGTGTGGGGTCAGCGTGGTGGTGGGAAGCCGATGTGTGAAGCGCATAGCCCCAGGGCTCTTTCCTGATGCAGTGGAGCTCAGCAGCCAGGAGGGGGCGGTAGTGAAGGCCCAGCGCCTGGTCGTCTTGGCACTGTTCCCGGAACACTACCCCTCTCTACTGGGCATCAGGGCTGCTCTGGCTGGGAAGGTTCTCGTGGACGTGAGTAATGCCATGGAGTTGGGCAGTGGTGTGTCGTCCAATGCGGAGCAGCTGGCTGAGCTGTTCCCTGAGAGCGTGGTGGTGAAGGGATTTAATGTGATCTCTGCCTGGACACTGCAGACTGGTACACAGGATGGTAGCAGGCAGGTCAGTGATTCCCCAGGAGGGTTACACTTGACTGACTTAAGGTCTGCCCTGATAGAGATACAAAATAAATCTGATTTTATGACTTTAACAGGTAACTGATTAGATGTCTTAGATGTGCTCTTAAACTCAGTTGAGTTAATTCTACTTTACAGGACTAGAGTGGCAGAAAATGATTACCATTTTTGTGCATGCTGGTTAACAACAGTTTGCCAGGGTCGTTTCCATAGAACCATGTTATCAATGCTTTATATGAGATTGCATCATACTGTATTGCACCATTGCCCAATCAGGTTAGCTATCTGCATGAATTTAGAATGAGTATAATGCACTTAATACAGTGGGTACAAAGTCAGCCTGGGGTCCTGTGAATTCCATGACCTTTGACCTGAAGTCTGCTCTAGGTGTTGCTATGCAGCGACAGCGTGGAGGGCAAAAGTGAAGTGGCCCAGCTCGCCCGGCTCATGGGCTTCCACCCGGTGGACTCAGGTGACCTGCGGCAGTCTCGCGTCCTCGAGACCATGCCCCTCCGCCTCTTCCCATCGTGGCGCGGACCCCTCCTTGCCACATTTCTCCTCTTCCTCTTCTTCTACGCCTACGGCTTCCTCCGTGACCTTCTGCTGCCGTACCTAGCCCACGGACGCGACGGCTTCCACCGGCTTGCCCTGGCCCTGCCGAACGAGAGCCTGCCGAACGTGGCGCTAGTGGCCCTGGCGCTGGTCTACCTGCCGGGGCTGCTGGCAGCGTGGCTGCAGCTGTGGAGGGGCACCAAGTACCAGCGCTTCCCCCGCTGGCTGGATGGCTGGTTGCTGCGGAGGAAGCAGTTGGGGCTGCTGGGTTTCCTGTGTGCTGCTCTGCACGCCGTCTACAGCCTGTGCCTTCCTCTGCGCACAGCCACACGCCACAGGCTCATCAATGCCGCTTACTCACAGGTACGGTGTTTAAGCTTTTTTTAGACTTCATTTATACACAGTATGTTGCGAATGTATAACATTGCATGTCCGGTGGATCATATTGTACACACGTACTTAATGGTTCTGCTTGGCATTTCATTGTACATGATAATTAAAATAATAATAATACTGATGGTGATAATAATGATATAAATGATTTTTATCAAACATTAAAACATCATATGTATATTAATAATATTACATTACTATAATTCATGGAATACTATGTGTAAACTAGGCCAGGGTAAACAAGTACATTTCTTATCTGGATTTACAACCACCTATCAGAGCATGCTGTCATGCCCCAGTCAAAATCACATTCAAACAGCCACCAATCAGAGCTCTCAATCACCTCCCGTTCCCAATCACCAGATGATTATCATTTATTCCTGTTCCCTATCACTTTCTCTGTTTTACTTCACTGGTGCTGATTCCCAGTGTTTCGCATTGACCTTTCTAAGCTTAACACTAAGCTTGTGTTTGTAATTTATTATTTAAGAAACCTGGTTGCCTACAACACTCATGTTTGACAAACATATCACACTTGCATTAATTGTACTTATCTTACAGTCAGTGTATATTGCATAAGACCAGGGTAATATACTTTCAGCTTCCTTTATGGCCCTAATAATTGGTCTATTTCCTTGTATGCTGTATGTATATCACAGGTAAAGGCAGGTGTGGAGGAGCCATGGGATGAGTCAGGTGTGTGGCGCTCTGACCTCTACCTATCGTGTGGAGTGTTGGCTCTGGGCATCCTCTCCCTGTTGGCCATCACATCTCTTCCCACTGTGGGCAATGTCCTTACCTGGAGAGAGTTCACCTTTGTTCAGGCAAACAGCAGAAACACACAAACACACACGTAGCTGGGTTAGCAGTGAGTAAATATCAGCAAATCTCACAATGACCTTGTACTTATGTCAGATAGTGTGCATACGAGTGTCTAATGATAGATCAGAGCACAACATATAAAATGCACTTAAAGCTGAGATTATGAGACTTCTAAACATCATATTCAGAAAACAGATCAGATATTGCCATGCCTGGTATCTTACAGTATTTTTTTCCTGTTTTCCTTCTCCAGTCAGGACTGGGCTACACTGCCTTGACGTTGTCCGTCACGCACACGCTTGTGTTTGGTTGGGACTTTGCCTTCTCCCCCCAGGCGTATGAATTCTACATGCCGCCCAGCTACGTCCTAGCCGTGGCTGCGCCATGCGCCGTGCTGGTGTGCCGCTGCATCCTGCTCCTGCCCTGTACGTCTACCAGGCTGGCGCGCATACGCCGGGGCTGGGAGAGTGTGCGCAAATGTCCTGTCTCACAGCGCCAGCAAAGAGCGGTTCACAGGACACTTCCACAGGTGTAAGAGGACAGTCAGGAACCGAGGAAGCAGAAATGGCTTATCAAGAAATCATTACATATGCAGGTTTATATGGCATTCACCAACTGGCAATGCTCCTCATATTTACAAGGATGTGTCTGTCATTGAAGGGCTACAGAGATGTGTTGCTCTTTTTTATCATCTCCATACTGAAAGCAAGCAACTGCTTTTCTCAAGTACTCAGTGGTTGGAATAGGAACTGGCAGATTCCAGCCCTGATCATCTGTAGTTCGCTTCATATTATTGGCAGTAGTCATATACTATTTTCTGTTATGATGTGTCCACCGAGGTGTTCTTGGTGCATAGAAATATAATATATGCATGTAATATAAATATAACAATGTGATTTTTATTGTATTTCATTGTTATATAAATATAACAATGCTGTTAAACAATTTTCTACACTTGTTAAAGGCAACAACTTAACCTTTTCATGGGAAATTCTTAATTGTACTGTAGGGCTTGGGAAGGTGTCTATACCCTTGGCCTTAACAGTCAGTTTCAAGCAAGATAAAACCTCATTAGATGCTGGACTGTAATGTGAGGTCCTGACCTGTAAGGTCAATGGAGGTGTTTTGTTATTTTAATATTCTGCCAGTGTGTTACTGGCAGAATATTCATGAGTCCTTGTCCTCTCTATGACTCCTGCTGCAAAAACCTGATCTTCATTACACTGTGTTACACACATGACATAAGCTGCTGCTTTCTGAACGATGGTGCTTAGCTCACACACAAAATGCCAATACTCTGTATGCCCATTATATATATTCAGTGCATGTGATTTTATATATATATATATATATATATATATATATATATATATATATATATATATATATATATATATATATATATATATATATATACACAAGCATGTATATTTCATACAAGCATGTGTTTGATGAATTTGTTCCTATGTATATAATATAGGAACAAATTCATCAAACACATGCTTGTATTAAAGCATTCTTGCTTCCGTTCATTCAGGGTTTAAAGTAATGATGGGGCATTCAACACTAAGGCACCAATCTCGTTACACAATTGCAAAGTGCACTGCTTTAAGACATTGTATCAAAGCTTGTATCGTAATTACTCTTACCGTGTGACTAATGATGTCCAATGGGACCATTTCAAAAGGTTTGACCCTCTCTCATCTTAGAAACTATAAGGGGATGTAATTTGTCTTGTCATGTTTTTACTGGAAAACTAGAAATATGGACACAACAAAGGAAATACATATGAAAACAGAACACTTGGACCTGTTGCCTCCCTGTACTAGTTTGCAGTAGTATTATATTCTATTTTACCGTTTCGCATAAAAAGGGAATCACTTAATAAAACATACTTATAATGCTGCAATATAATGACTAAACATCATTACTGATCATTAGATCTTTTTTAAATCTATGATCTATGTGAAATCAGTGGACCTAGTTTTTGGAGTGCTACAGTTAACTAATGAATGCTATATTTTCGGCAAACCTCCATATGTCTCCGTTGTGTCATTTTCCAGTGTTCCAATGCTTGGAATATTTTACCAGCATGATCAGGAAAAAGCCCTAATATCTTCACGAGACTTCTTCTGTCCTACTTTAAAGCATTATTGTTCCATTCCCTTTCAAAGCTCCACATATGCTTTGAATATTGAATATGTGTCTGCATGCTCAATATGTAATGCTCTATACGTAACCATAAAATGTGCATCTTCTTGTTTTATCCTCATAGTATGTTTTATTAAATAAATCCGTTGAATGCTTTTTCTGAGTTCTATAAATAAAATTTCTATGTGAACATAATCAGTCAGTGTAAATTCCCACTTTGAACCAATTTTATTCTCCTGTTCTGAGAGGATTTATAATCTAAAGACTTAAGTTGGAAAGTGTTAAATCAAGAGAGAGTGTAAGTATTTTCAATATAGGTCCCTTAATGAAGCTTTATAATAATGCACCATTTTAATGTAAAATTAACATTAAAAATATATATTCTTTTGGTAAATCAGTGCTTGTCTTGAATAGATTTCTTTCACATATACATTTATAATTCAATATACTGCCAGCCAAAAGAATTGTTTAGATGTATGTGTCAAAATGATGTTTAGGAATCTTTTTTCATATGTGAAAAGGGATGTGTCTCTTCTACCTAGACCAAAACAAAAATGAGACCATTGCCTCTGTGAATTGCTATGAAAATGTATTCTTGATTTAATATAAAAAGCAGTAGTAGTGACAACTTGAGTTCTAGACCTACCCTACGCTGTGTGCACAATTATTAGGCAAAAGAGTATTTTGACCATATCATTTTTTATGCATATTTTCCAACTCCAAGCTGTATAAACATTTCTTATTGGATTTAAGCATATCACTTGATGCGTATATGTGTAATGAGGGAGGGTGTGGCCTAAGGAGATCAACACTGTATATCAAGGTGTGCATAATTACTAGGCAGCTTCTTTTCCCCAGGCAAACTGGGCTGAAAAAGAGATTTAACTGACTCTCTGAAATCTAAAAAATTGTAAAACGTCTTTCAGAGGGATGCAGCACTCTTACAATTGCTAAGATATTGGGGCATGAGCACAGAACCATCAAATGTTTTGTTGTAAATAGTCAACAGGGTCGTAAGAAACATGTTAAGACAAAAAGACACAAATTAATTGCCAAAGATTTGAGAAGAATCAAACATGAAGTGACCAGGAACCCATTATCCTCCAGTGCTGTCATATTCCAGAACTGCACTCTACATGGAGTGCCCAGAAGTACAAGGTGTTCAGTACTCAAAGACACGAGCAAGGTAAGGCAGGCTGAAACCTGACCACCACTGAAGAAGACACATAAGGTGACACGTCAAGACTGGGCCAAGAAATATCTGAAGACAGATTTTATGGACTGATGAGACGAGAGTGACTCCTGATGGACCGGATGGATGGGCCCGTGGCTGGATCAGTAACAGGCACAGAGCTCCACTTCAACTGCCAGCAAGGTGGAGATGGGGTACTGCTATAGGCTGGTATTATTAAAGATGAGCTAGTTGGACTTTTTCGGGTTGAAGATGGACTCAAATTCAACTCCCAAACCTACTGCCAGCTTTTTGAAGACACAGTACTTGCAGTGGTACAGGAAAAAGTCTGCATCTTTCAAGAAGTCCATCTTTTTTATGCAGGACGATGCTCCCTCGGATGCATAGAAGTACTGCACTGTGTGGCTAGCCATTAAAGGCCTTAAAGATGAAAGAGGAATCACATGGCCCCTTCCTCACCTGACCTAAACCCTATTGAGAACTTGTGGCCCCTTATTAAATGGGAAATTTACAGTGAGGGGAAAACAGTACAGCTCTCTGAAGTGTCTAGGAGGCTGTGGTTGCTGCTGCAGAGTAAGAAACTGACAGACTCCATGAATGGAAGGCTTATGGCTACTATTGAAAAGAAGGGTGACTATATTGGTCAGATTTTTAAAAAAATATTTATAAATGTTTATTTGTAAATTGAGTTGTTTATTATTCTCATTTTAACAGATGAAAAATAGGTGAGATGGGAAAATTATTTTGATAATTCTGCACACTAACAGTTGTCCAATAAATATGCACACAGATATACTCCTAAGAAAACTAAAACATCACTTTTACTTTCTTAAATATTCAGGTTTGAGGTTTATTAACATCTTGGATTGACTGAGAGCACTGTAGTTAATTGATTCTCAAAAATACAATTTGCCTAATAATTGTGCACACAGCATAGAATATAGTGGAAAAAAAACAAACATTGTGTTGGCAGATATTCGTAAAGAAAAATTGCTGCTAGAGTTGGTTGCAGTCAGAGCAGTGCAAGAAAATGACAGAAAAGGAGATTCCTGGGAACAGCCATCCTGGTCAAAAGAGAGCAATATATTTAAAACTGCTCCTGAGGCTTTAGTATGATGTGCAGGTTTCATAATCTATCAGCCAAAGAAGGCTGAGAACCTGGAACATTCAGTCAAAAGCCAAAGACAGAGACCAGTCTGTGGACAGCAGTGAAGAATGTGTGGAAAGCCATTACTTGAGAACATTTTTTAAAAATCGCTATGAAATTTGCATCAAAGCACTATCAAGGCTAGAGGAGGAGTTTAAGGTTTAGCTTTATTTGCCATTTGGAAGTATTAAAAATATATACATTGCAATTCAAACATGGAGTTTGTTCACAAACATACGTAAAGTAAAAGAAACATAAAAACATTAAGATACAATCCACATTATACCATTACTGAAGGGCAGATTTAAATATGAACTGTATTTAATAAATAAATACTCTCTCAGCAAAAGGCATTTCATATAGGACATTAAAAGAAAAAGTGTGGAGGCAGTAAAATTAGAACTTAAGACACTTAATGTGTTTAACCTCAACAATACTTATTGTACCCATAATCGAATGTCTAAATTAAGAGTCTGCTGAGAGAGTGAATTTATAAACAGACTAAAAAAACAAAAACAAACAAACAAACAAACAAACAAAAATAAAAGATCATTTGGTCTGGCTGCCTCTGAAGATTTGCTAGCTGGAAGGTTGACACCAAAGCCCTCCTAGACTTCAAACCATTCGGTCTAAATGAAAACACCTCAGGATCCACCCTCAAACATATAATTTCCATCGTTCTCACCACAAAGTCTCGGGATTAGCCTTGTATTTTGCATAGTCCGCCATCCTGAAGAATGCCAGCTCTGTCTCATTGGCTGCAGATAGGAGAGACAGTTCATTTTATGGTTTACACTTGTCTCTCTAATCCGGTGTGTCGCAAACAGCCATAGACATAGCTCTTAAAACTGTGACCTACCAATATAAAAACAACATGTGTACTTAATTTCCTACGTCAATAAATGACTTAATTAACCTGTATCAAAAATGCACATCTAGAGTCAGTCACCACATTAGACAAAACACTCCATGCAGTCCACAGCAGGCAAGGCTAACTTGTATACCACATGATCCCTCTGGCATGATCTACCATCAAAAAAAAAGGGATGTTTGATGTTTTCATTAAACAAAATTTGGAAAGGTTCAAAGGTTCAGTACGACGAAGGCTGTAAGAAACTGGCACAGTATAGTCACACGACAGTGATCTGGATTACAAAATATGGTCATTTGAAATAATTTACTGCACACTGTGATGGGTTTTAGACCAGATCGGATAATGTGTGCACTAGCAGAGAAGAGTGTTTACCTACGCCGCACGCTCGTAAATCCAGGCCATCGCGCAGAATCAGCTTTTCATCATCCTCTAAACTCATCACTAGTTCATTAGTCTGAAAACAAACAACAAAAAAAAAACTCATCTCAGATTTAGACTTCGTGTTCCTTTCCTCCATTGTGCGTTGTTTCGTTACAACAGGAGCAGCTGTTGTGGTGGGAGTCAAGCCCATACCTTTGCTCCGTGTGCCTGGTGAATGATCTTCATCGTGTCTGTGAACATTGGGACGGCCCGTCAAACGTTAAATTAACGTTTTCATAGCAGTCGCGAGTGAAGATTTCACTTACCGTAGCCGAATTTCTTGAAAGGCGGAGGCAAATCAGCTCTCGTGGAAACATCTGAAATAGGAGATCATACGCTAGCAAGTTCATGACTGAACTAGCAAGCTATGTTAGCTAGCTAGCGTTAATCACTTCATAACGAACGGGACGATACAAAGTCTTACCATTCTTTACAGAAGCGATAAATTCTTCTACTTGCTGGTTTAAATTTACACCACGGAGTACCACTGGCTTGAAGTTCCGATGTTCAAAAGAACGAACCAAGCGTACGGTAAGAATAGCTTCAGAGGACATGTTCGCTTGGAGCCGTTAGCCAGTCGGCTAACGCTAACCTATACAACTACTTGCTTCAGCAGCTGTGGATTTAATATTTGATCATTAGCGGCTAGTAACGAACTTCAGCTCCTAATAATCATGCGATTGGGGGAAAGTGATGAGATTATATATTAATTCCTACAAAAATACTGAATCGCGGTAAAGCCTTAAAGCAGCTGCGCGACCATCGTATCAATGTGCATAACCCCTTCACGTGTTCGAGCAAACGTGATGGCTGCGTACAGCACTCATCCCATTATGAGTAGTGTGTGTAGGAATCATGTCGGGACATTTCCCCCCAAACTATGGATAGATAGAAAACTTGCGATTTAGATTCATTAGATTCATGTTGCTTTGGAAATATTTGTGGACAACATGTCTCAGTGGTTAACGTACTTGACTTGCCCACTGACGCTGAGATGCTGGACGTTTATGCTCTCTACAAGCAGGCCACTGTAGGAGATGTGAACATTGGTGTGTGTGTGTGTGTGTGTGTGTGTGTGTGTGTGTGTGTGTGTGTGTGTGTGTTCTTCTCTACACACTTTTTACTTGGCTTGTAGCACATGGTGACTTTAAAAATGACTCATCCTCATCTTCCTGCTTTTCTTTAAATACAAAGAGTAGAGCGTACAGGGCATGAAATTGCCCAGCAATATGGCCTTCAACCCCTGACAACTTTAATAATAGAAATGCTAGTTTAACAAATTGTTTAGTGTTTTTTGTTTGTTTGTTTGTTTTCCTCATGCATCACGCATCTTTGCTCATGCATAAGTTAGTTGCATCTACTCTAAACATTAAGGCAGTATCGGAGTTGGCGCTGAAAGTCTGCAAAGAATGTTGGTGATTTTAATTTGAGCTTTTCTTCTCCAGATCGCTCTGGTCTCTGACTTCACTGGAAAATCTAAATGGGATGCCTGGAAAGGAAAGGAAGGTCAGTTCCTTCTGCATACAACTTGAGGGAGCCAAAGACAATTAAATTTCTTGTTGGGAATCTGTTCTCTTTAAACATTCATATTAACCATACTAATCATATTCACTATAATGTGAAGCGCAGAAACTGCTTTAGCACTGTATTCTGGAAGGTTTTAATGTAACACACAAAGATCCTTTAATTTGACAATATTGGATTGTTTTAAAAATGTTTCTGAATCAAAAATGAAAGTGCCTATCAAAACAGTATTTGCTATTATTAGGTGTTTGACTTGCACAATGAAAAATCTTCATTTGCATTTTAACTTGAGATTTAGATTCATTGTGTTGCTTTGGAAATATTTGTGGACAACATGTCTCAGTGGTTAACGTACTTGACTTGTAATTGGAAGGTTGCTGGTTGAAGCCCCACCACTGTCAAGTTGCCACTGTTGGGTTCCTGAGCAAGACCCTTGATTCAGGGATTGCTCAAGTTGTACTCAGTCATATTGTAAGTCGTTTTGGATAAGCGTCAGCTAAATGCCGTAAATGTAAACTTTGCACAAGTAATTGCTGTCCTTTAAGAATGTCAGAAATGCTCTATACCAGTGGTGGGCAAACTGCGGCACGTTATTACTATCAATATAATGCAATATAATTCTGTCAAATTGGCGACCGTGGCAATAGTTCCGTAAATGTATATGACTGATGCTACTTCTCAAACTTACAGCTCAAACGCGATTGGCTGCTTCTCTCACTACACACTGAAAACAACCAATTGCATGAAGGGGGCGTGGAGGAGCGAGCGGCTACAAAGACCTGTAGATCTGTTCACGCGGGGTGCCTAAAGATAAACTAAAATCATGACCGAGGTAAGTGGTCACTCTGATGGTCATAGCTGTGTGGATATATATATATATATGTCAAATATTTCAACTTGATTTCATTTGCACGTCGATGGTGTGGAGGAATTAACTGGGTTAGCTAACGCTAGCATGTCTAGCCAGCAGTCTGATACGTTGAGATCTCTAGCTGGTGCGAGCTTGCTGTAAAATATTAGATAAGTTTGCTTTTATTTGTATCATGTGACTATATATCATTTATAATATGACTGTAGGGTTAGGGTACGGTTCACACTATCGGTTAACTATCTAGGTTAAACTGAAATGTGACTAGATGTCAATAAGAAATAGCACGGTGGCCTGCTGGAGTGTATGCAAAACATTTCGCTAGTAAATCGCATGTGTGTCGGGGAACAAACGGAACAAAGAACCGGGGCGTGTCATCCAATAACGTTATGTTAAAATGGCTGCATATGAGATGAACATCGTGGTGGTTTGTCCATTCATGTAGTTAAGTAGCTAACGTCATATTATTGACTATGTTGATGTTGAGCTGCTAAAAACATTTTCTAATGAAGATAATTGTGCATTATCTCTCTCACGCTAATCTAAGATAATTTGTGCATTCAAGCCACTATCAAAGACCGTTTGGTCTTGAAAATATCTTGTTGGATGTGAGCGTTAGGTTCAGTCCGTGGTAGCCATCCAGCTAATCTGGCCATAAATGATTCTCGGTAACGTGGACGTCAGCCAGAGCTCAGATGTTGGTAGTCCAATGGTCAAAAGTCATGAAGAATGATAAGAACGCTGCTCAGTCAAACTCATTTATTCTTCTCTCTCTCTCTCTCTCTCTCTCTCTCTCTCTCTCTCTCTCTCTCTATATATATATATATATATATATATATATATATATATATATATATATATATATATAGAGAGAGAAACAAACGTGCTTTTTTGTGTGTAGTTTTGTTATAGAAGCAAATGCGTCTCAGCCAGTGGGTAGTAGAGCGCACGCTAGAAAACGCAATCTGACTGCGATTTGCTAACTGCGTGGGTCGCAGTGTGTGCCTCACTTACTTTTGCTTAATAATTTTGCAATCAAATCGTTAGCCAAGATGTGCTTCGCTGACAGCCAACCCTTCCCTTTCTGGGTGCTCTCGAAAGACCCTCACACAGAAAGTAATCTAAAGTCAGATCAACCAGCACTTTTGAATGTGTGTACAATAGCGTGAATCCTCTTGGCCTTTTTGAAAGGATGTTGCTACTTAATATGCCGTAAGTGCAGCTGGGTTCTATTCAATTTTACCCCTTTGTCTCAGCCATGAGCTGCCCTTTACTCCTTTCCTCCGGCTACTTGTTTACTTGTATACACCAATCAGCATTCCTGCTAATGTTGAATACGGTCACTGAAAAGCACCCCTTGTGCACCCCAAGTGCTCCTTGATGGGTCTGGATTTCAGTGCTGTAGGTTTTGAAGGCACTGTTAACTGTTGAAAAGAGCTTCAGTCCAGTGCTTGCCAACCTCCACCCACTGCATATTTGCTATGTTCCAGCTCTCCAACGCACCCTAGCCTGAGGTATTCTGCATACATTACTTACCCCTGTGAGGTAATGGTGTTTAAAGGGAAAAGATGTTTAAACATTTGAATTAGAAATATTAATAACAAAACATAAAGGATCTTTTTATAAAATGATGTGTATAGATTTGAAGAGGCAAAGGATTCTTGGTAAGCCTTGGCAGACCTCCGTGTAAGGCACATCATCTCTCCACCAAGTACAGGATGGTACAGAAAACAACCTTATGTAAGAGAGTCACTTTTTTAAAGGGAGAAGTTTTCTCTTGGATTGTAATGGTACCAAGCTTCTATAGGTAAAGAATATCAATTTGCATAATGATGATGAATAATGTACAAGTTGGACATAATGGTGGAAATTTCAATGAACTTGTATGAAAATTAATCTGTGTTCCCCTCACACATTCTCCAGAGGGTGCCTCAAGTGTGTTATCTTTAACTTGCAATAAAGTACTGGACCAGCTGACCTCAACTAATTCTGTAGTCTACATCTTTTATTTTCTATTTGAATGTACAACTTTACAACTAGCAAATTGGGAATTTAGGAAAGACATTTGGGAGCTGAAAAACGTGAAAGCAGTGAGAATTCTTGATGATTGGATTTGAAAATCTGCAACATGTGTGTACCTATTGAATATCCATTAACTTTTTACATTGTTTTTCTGAAACATTGAAGCATTGTACAAACCAACCGAATGATGCTATGAATATTTTTACTTTGCTACGCAAAAATAAAAATGTTCTGATTGTGTCAGTCTTTAAGTATGCTATCTGTGTCAAGTTTGACTCTTTCCCCACAGGAGGCATTTCAGAAGGCAGCTGAGGAGGTAAAACAGCTGAAGGCAAAGCCCACTGATGCTGACATGCTGGACGTTTATGCTCTCTACAAGCAGGCCACTGTAGGAGATGTGAACATTGGTGTGTGTGTGTGTGTGTGTATTCTTCTCTACACACTTTTTTTTACTTAGCTTGTAGCACATGGTGACTTTAAAAATGACTCATCCCCATCTTCCTGCTTTTCTTTAAAATACAATCAGTAGAGAGTACAGGGCATGAAATTGCCCAGCAATATGGCCTTCAACCCCTGACAACTTTAATAATAGAAATGCTAGTTTATCAAATTGTTTAGTGGTTTTTTTTTTTTTTTTTCCCTTTCTCTTCATGCATCTTGCATCAGTTAGTTGCATCTACTCTAAACATTAAGGCAGTATCGGTGTTGGTGCTGAAAGTCTGCAAAGAATGTTGGTGATTTTAATTTGAGCTTTCCTTCTCCAGATCGACCTGGTCTCTTTGACTTCACTGGAAAATCTAAATGGGATGCCTGGAAAGGAAAGGAAGGTCAGTTCCTTCTGCACACCACTTGAGGGAGCCAAAGACAATTACATTTCTTGTTGGGAATCTGTTCTCCTTAAACATTCATATTAACCATACTAATCATATTCACTATAATGTGAAGCGCAGAAACTGCTTCAGCACTGTATTCTGGAAGGTTTTAATGTAACACACAAAGATCCTTTAATTTGACAATATTGGATTTTTTTAAAAATGTTTCTGAATTAAAAATGAAAGTGCCCATCAACATTATTTGCTATTATTAGGTATTTGCAGAATGAAAAATCTTTGTTTGCATTTTAATGTTTCTACTCACCATGACTTTCTGCAGGTACAAGCAAGGAGGATGCAATGAAGGCTTACATCAGTAAGGTGGAGGAGCTGAAAGAAAAACATGGAATCTAGCTACCTGAACTGTGTGGTTCACTAGCCTTTAGGCCAGTCTGTCGGATCATTTTCTTCTGTAAAATGCCTTAAGGATCCTGGTCTGTGCCCTTGCTGGTATCCACTAAATGCCAGCATCACGAAGCATCGCTGTGGTAACGAGAGAGCATTGGGGTCCCCCCCCCCCACATATTGGGCCTTCAGAAACAGTCCCCCTAGTGACTGTCGTGAAACCCTCCTCTGACCCCTGTACAGCCCACAACTGACATAAATGTCATTTGGTTTCAAATAACTTTGTGTCTGTAGTTTTTATTTTTTATAGTTTGGATGAGTTGCTAATGCTAGATTTTGCTGTCAGTGAAGGCCATTTGTTCATAAAATGATCCAGGAAATTTGAAGAGTATGCTCAACCAATTTGGCAGAAACTGTGAGCTGTGAGAACAAGACACAGTTCTTTGTGTGTCTCTCTTCATTGAACTTGTGTTGATCCACACAAAATGATTAGACCTAGGTTAGACATACTATTGGTTTATGGCATTATAGGGGTTATTAGAATTTATGCTCACTTTGTGTGCATACAAAATATGCTATAATGCATAATAATAAATTGAGCCAAACTGACAGATGTAAGTTGTTGAATGGAATAACTAGATCTTGTGTTTGGGTTAAATTAGAAGTAATATCTGGTGCAGGCAAGTGCACTGTATGTGTGACCTGCGCACAGAATTGTAATTGTCTTTTGATCCTAATTATTTCCTCATCTTCATCATTAGCTTTAGATTTTAGTTAATTAAGAGGAAAAAAATGGGAATTGTAAATATTGATTTCCAATATGGGTATATTCTTGTGCATATGAGTTTCGCTGGAATACCTACCCACCAAAAGCTTGGTGCTTTTACGATGGGCTTATTTACATATAGCTGATGAATGGGTACAAACTTTGCTCCTCTACAAGAAATGCAGCATTAACGGACAAAAGCACGACAACTGATGAGCACATCCGCGATCAAATGAAGCGTTCATTCTTTCTCTCACATTATTTCCTACCTAATGGCGACGTGACCAGTAAGGTAAAGACAGGCCGCATCGTAGTTGACCCTTGTAGAAGTAACAGCGGACTGTTGCACGTCTTGCATGACACTGTCGTTAATGTTAAACCGCAATTACAGACCTCCGACTCTGCACTTTCGACTGGAATTGGAAGTGCGTGACATTCTTGGTGTGCCGGGTTTTCAGCACAGTTTGAAGTCAAAATGACGGCGATAAAAATAAGGGTAAGTGTTGGGACGTGCGACTTTGGTTCAAGGAATACAGATTGTGTTTAACCCACTGAAAATTCGGAGTGGTATGCTTTTAACATCGCTAGGCATCGCGCAATACGTTGAGTACACTAACTGTCAATTGGCGACTATGAAATGAATTGGCAAGCGAATAAACTGACTGTCATTGATAATCCGGTTTTATCTGACTAAATATTTGTGTTGAGAACCTAATGGTTAATGGAGGACCTCGGTAATTTAAGTCTGCCTTTGGACCTTGGCCTAAATTACTTTAAATGGAATTAAGTAATGGAACATATAAAAGTAAAGGTGTATTAAATAATAGCTTAATATAATTGAAATAGGTATTTAACGAAGTGAGGTTTGCACCTCAAAACAGAGAAGTGAGAGTAGACAAACCATTATGTTGTGCTCAGATCTGCATTCTGGTCTCTAGAATCACGTCGTTATAGTGAAGTGGTCCAAGTCCATTTCTGTTCTCTCCAACCACATTTTCCGCAGGGTATGGCTCCCGCTCCCCAAGGGAAATCTCGGCCTCTCTTCCTGGAGGTGTTTTGTCGCACCCTGATCATCCTGTGTTTGGTTCTGTCCGTTGTTTTGTCCTCCATGGCCGTCTGCGATGGACACTGGCTGCTGGCGGATCGCCGTGTTTTTGGCCTCTGGTACTTCTGCGTGAAGCAGGTGGAGGGTTCGGGTGTGCCGTCTAACTGCAGCAGGCATGGTGGGCTGGCAGCGGCGGAGCGCTTGGAGCTGGGGCTGGGTGCGTGTCGTCTCGTTGCCTCTCTGGCTGTGGTGAGCGCCATTTTCGGCCTGGAGCTGCTTGTGATGTCACAGGTCAGTGAGGGGCAGGCCTCTAGTCAACGCTGGCACCTTGGGGCATGGCTTGTGCTGCTGGCTGCGGGATGGGCTGCAGGAAGCGTCGCAACCTTTGTGTGCCTCTTATGGGAGTATGCTACACCTCGGGGCTTCACTCTCACATTCTGGTGCCAATTTACTGCAACCTTCCTTTTCCTCCTCAATGGTATGGCAGCAAGGCACATCCAGAATATGGCCTCAGCGCTGCCTTCCAGTGGCGATTTCAGGAAACTGTAGGTATTGTCCACTAGAGACATAACGGTCAGTGTTGTTGGACAACCCCGCCCCCAAAGCAGAGCTATATTTAGTGTGGGTTATGCAGAACCCGTTAAATAGTTATTTTACAGAACTATGTATGTAATGAGAATGTAATGCTCAAGGTTACTTCTGTTAACTTGAATCTTTCAGCATGTTCGCAATAAGACTTTTCAATAAAGTTACATATTTTCACAATTTTTTCTTATATATGTTACACAATTCTCAGTGTTACAGTGATGCTTATAAATTTGAACAATAAGCAGCAAGCAATGGTTACAAACAATATGGACATATAAAACCAATCACGGAACAAACACAGGTAACACAGCAGGTAATGATGCAAGATCAACGTCTTCTTTTGTGCTTTATAACCCGGCTTGTTGTCTTTCTTGAGTGTGGACTGGAGATGGGGGAGCTCTCATCCATAGGTATAATAACTCATGAATTCCTCATATTGCTGTGCGATACGTGCGTCTCATACACCTTGTGGTTGAGTGTTTGGCTTACCACCAGCTTTCAGATAGTAGAGACTATGAGACTCTCGAAATGGAACTTCTTATGGTACTGTCTATGTCTGTGACTTAACGTATACTAAACAACCATGTATGTATTCTCGGAATGTATTCTTTTTGAATAGTTTATATTGCATAAGGAATAATTGTTATTTAAGCAGTGTTGGTTGTAGAATTATAAATACAGTGGAGCTTAACAGAATAAATATTTAGCAGAATCCTTGATTTACCATCAACGCACTGAAATGCTGACAGTCAGATATTGCTGTAGAAAGCATTTGAGAAAAGAAGCTGAAGTGAAGAAAAATACCCAATGAATGTGTGTGGATGAGAGAAGAAATGTCATTTTTCTGTTCCAATGCAGAGCAGTTTGCTATGGTGCAATATAGCACATGTAGTTATTTGGTTACTATAATTAGTTGTGTAGTGTGTTTCCTTATTTAGCCAGTGTTCTTATTAGAGTTGAATAATGTAAGTAGTAGGTCCTTATAATTCTGTTATGTTGTTAGCTCTGTTTAACAGCAAAATCTGCGTTAGTGGCAGAGCACTGTTGCTCAGGGAACCATGATGCACTCTGGGATCGTCATGGAAACATTGCTTCAGACGCCACCTTCGCCAGTGCCTCTTAATTTCATTTTGAACCTGTCAAAGGTCAGAGGTGTTATGACTGAAACTGATAAAATGGCCTGTGAAATAAACCTAAAACTGTTACATGAGCAATTCTCCAGCAAAAGTTGTTCCGTTGAGCTACAATAAACTCCTCTTTCTTCATGATCATTAGGAAAGAATAAATACAACCTCTGAGTCTAGTTCAGCACTCTTGCTATGAAACCAGCCTGCAGATTAAAGTGTGTGATTAAAGGCACTCACTCACCTCTCCATTCAGGAAGCAGTATAGGAGCGCTACTATGAAGCCCTGTGCAGCAGAACACACACACACACAAACATGGTCACACTAATATTTCTCAATGCATGGACCACAACCAAATCTACTACAAGGTTAACACATGTAACTTAGCAAACAAGTGGCAAAGACACCAACTATCCATGAGGTTAAGTAAGTGCAGTGTGGCTTAGGTTTATTCAAGCTCTAGTTACTCCTGTTATAATGGATAATAAATGTGTGTGGCCTGCCCATACAACATAACCACCTGTGTGGAGGCCATGGCGAGCTCGATGGCGTTCCAGATTTGGAAAGTGAGGTTGCCGACTTGATCGGGAAAGAAAGCAAAGAGTGTGTACTGCACACCAAACAGAGACACCAGCAGAAGGGTGGACTTGGCCAGCTTTCTTCAAACACACAAGACAAAGAGCACCACAAAAGTAAGTTATGATGAGCAACGGAATGTGCCTGTCTGTTCCGTGTCTGTCGAAAATGCCCCGGCGTCTAAGCTATGGCACATTTATGTGGTGTTTAGAGCTGTTGTGCTTTGACTTACCTATGCTTTTTAAACCCATTTTCAAGCATATCCGGAGCTCTCATCTTGCTCACAAGCATTCGAATTATTCTCAGGAAAAACGCCACGTTTACCTGAATTATAATGCACAGAAAATAATTAGCATAGAAACAGCTAGGACACACTGCAAACTTGAATTTGGTAACATTTTATATGTAATGCTATCATATCCTCACATTCATGTTAAGATGATCAAAATTACTACAGTAATAACATGAGTAATTAGACAGATTCCAAAAAAAAAGATGACCACTTGAACAGACAGTGAGTAATGTGTCTGTGTGTCTATACATGCCATTGGTATATTTGCCTCTGTGTCCTAAAACTGGAAAAGAACTTGTCTGCAAGTTTCTTACTATGATGAATAGAATTACAGGAACTCTCAGAATCCACCAGATCCAGCCATTGCCTCTCATCTCCCAACATCTGCGCACACCCGGACACACAAGTTTTGTTATTAAAGCGTGTAAAACATTGTTATGAGTGCATAAAACAGTTATGTCACCATCTGTGTGCAGATATATCACTGTTAGAGATCTGTGTGTACTTTACAGAGTGCAGTCTCTTCGGCAACTGCTTACATGTTTAGACACAGAGTCAGTTTATAGACTTACTGATGACAGCTATACTACAGTGTGTGAGAGAGAGTTCTCTTGAGAGCGAGATTAGGCATTCTGTGATAAGGAGACGATAAGGATATTTAGGTGTGTGTGAACGCACCCCTCATCCTCCTGCAGGTATTTGGCCAGGCCCCACACACTGATGATGAGCATGGGTGTGCCTGTATGGACAGGAGCAGAGTCATAGCTTCATTTCAACTTGCCAGCACGAGCGCGAGCTACTCTGAGCTTCAGAAACCATTGCCCAGGCATGCTCGGCTGTCTTTGTGAAATGTTGATCTTCAGAAGATGAAAAAGGAAAACTGAAGTGTTTTTTTCTGCTAGTTAATGTTTACATAGGTGGGGTATGTGTGCGCATGTGTATGAGAGAGATTTGAGTGCAAGAGGTAATAAAGAGCAAAATTTGTTTGTAAAAGAGAGATAGAAATGGAGATATTTGATTGTGCGTGTGTGTGTGTGTGTGTGTGTGTGTGTGTGTTAGAGCGAGACAGTGAGATGTACCCCAGCCGAGGCTGATGTACCAGTGCAGGCGTTTTCTTGTGGAGTGTAGGGACAGGTGGATCAGGCTGTGCAGATAATGACCCTCCACTAGCAGCCAGCTGTAGTTGGCCAGGATGCAGTAGTTAGAGATCAACAGCGCCACCTTGCAGCCAGGCTGTCAACACAGTACATGAGCACATTACAGAGGGCAGCATTAGCTCTGTTTAGATGATTTAGATATAGTTATTTCATTATATTTGTGCCTGCAGCTACAGGGTAAGAGCTACAGTGAGGAGCTTGCTCTCTGGTCAAGCGTTAAAGTAGGTTTGGTTTGCGTGTGGGTACCGGATGAGAGTCACAGTAGTAATAAGCCTGTGAATTGTGCAGCACTGCATCTTTGATGAAGATGGAGACACCTCTCAGGATAAAGGACAGGAAGAGCTGCATGTGGATGAAGTTACGTGTACAGTGGAGCTTTCTGAGAAGGGAGAGAACATTAGCAAAGGAGTCCATATAATCCCACCCAGTGACAAGTCCAAACTAGAGTATCCCTAGCTGATCTGGTTCTAGACTTCTTATGTTTATAAAGGACAAGCATATGAGGCTGTACCTGAACGCGCCCAGAAGTATGAGCGCGATGCTGAGAGAGATCAGCGAGATGCTGTATCCTACTGAATACATGATCCTTATCCCCATGAAGTACTCATATGACACCAGCATCTACATAAACATACAGCACAGTGGAGCCCATGGAGCTCCATTTAGTCTATTCTCGGGTTGTTTTTCCAGCAGTAGTTAGTTACTGGAGTCATTGCCTGGATGTGCATTAAACTGCCACAGAATTTTAAGATCGGCTACCATATATATATATATATATATATATATATATAATGGGACTTGTACAACCAATGGCATTAAAAAGGAATGAGTATTTTAATGAATGACTATTTATACAAATCCACCAAAGGCGTATCAGTACCAATCACACAGAATATAAACACAGAGCAATAAATTTGTCAAAGGAGAATGATAGGACTACATACATTATATTCCTTATCAGGTCTTTTTATCAGGTTCTAACCCTTGTCATAACATGGAAATTACCACAGTTGTTTGAATGTGTTGTGTCAGTGCCACAGCAGTATATTATCATTTCTCTGTGCCCTATATTGATGTGAGGCAGAATGGATCATACTGTATCTGTGGGAAAGTGAAGTGTGTCATTCAGATTGTATCCGCAAGCCAGCTCGTACGGAGGGGAAGGCTCTGACCAGCCATTCTCTGTGCACTTCCTCCCCACACCCCCTGTGGAGAAGTCAATAACAGTTGTGGATAAATAATCCACACAATTAAAAAGTGATAACAGTCACATGGATGGCAATAGATGAGAAAACATCTCGGTTTTTCTTCCTTCTTTCCAGTGCTTGTGCATCTCTTTTCACAGCAAACAACACACAGAGCATCTCTACAAACATTTCAGAACCACTTAACTGCTTTTTATAATCATTTTTTGCTGTGAATATAACTGGTTACAAGTTAACAAGCATGCTATCTATAGCCCTGTAGGGTAATAAGGCAGATTTGCCAAGATAGATCAGTGTGAAGCTGACCTTTGGTCCTGAGGAACGGGGGACAGGGTTTGGAGATGGTCTCTCCCACCTGGGCATGTGGCCAACAGTTCAGATGATCCCATAATGCATTGCAGCCTGTAGGGGATAGAGAAGGGGGAGATGATGTTACAATTTGTCTTCAAACATCACATACATAGAGGGAGCTTCATGCTATGCTTGCAGCTGTCCGTGTGTGAACATTTTGCTTTACCTAAATAAATGTAAAAAGGTTTAAAGACAAATTATGAGAAATATGAATAATATCTGTCATTAATTACAGAAAATATAACATCTCCAACCAAAAATACTTTAGTGCTTTTGAAATAGACGTAAGAGTCTCCAACCTGAGACTTTTCTGTTCTCTCTAGTACTTAGGTCTAATTCAGCAGGTCATGAACAATAATGTGATAATGGATAATGTGAACTAAATGGTCTCCTCTTTTAGTGGCTGTAATTGAGTAAGCCAGGGTTGTATAGAATCAGTCAGGAGAAATCAGGAGCTGTGTACACACACACGGTATCAGTCAGGATCTGTCAGGAGACAGAGTAGCCACTCCATTTTGCTGATGAATGCTTTCCTCTTAAAGACTACAAACACCACAGCCCATCAATTTCTGTGCCTCCCTCTCTCTATCTCTTGGTTGTCTAATGAATGACAGGAAGGCATGGTTGCCATAGTATTGTAAGTATGCTTCACGCCGGGTGAAACTGATCTGGCTCATTGTCTCTGCTGAAATATGACATGATAGAGTATCGCATGATAGGAGAGCAAAATGGAGTGCGGTCTGGGCTCCACTTTTGTGTTTTGATCTACCTGATAGTTTCCTGTTTGCTTTATTGACAGTCCTAGTAAGTTCAAACTTGATTTGAAATCAGTTCAGTTCAGAATCATGCCACCTGTCAATCCCTCTAGAGTTCCAGGTATATTCAGGGTACTATGACCTGAATCTGTCCTACAATAGCCATTGTGAGCACTGGCAGGAATATTGACTCTGAGCCAATGTCAGACTTTGTGGGAACAGCCTGAGATCCAGGGAGTTACATATGTAATCTGAAAACATTATGATTTATGTTACACAGCATGGAAGCCATTTCCCAAACTTCCCCCATCATATCATTTTACAGCTTCCAAAGGAACCAAGATAAACCTTAATCAGTTTGATTGTCCACTGGTACACACACACACACACACACACACACACACACACACACACACACACTCACACACACACACACACACACACACACACTCACACACACACTCACACAAATGCACATAAACAAAAATGCAAGTGTTCAAAAATGGACTAATTGTCCAGGTGTGGACAGTCCATGAATAAACAGGTCTGTTTGCCCATTTTCTGGACTTCACATTTCACATTCTCCTGGCCCTGTGCCCTAAGTTGCTTTGAGGGAGAGAGAGGATGAGCGAAGTTGAAAGAACAGTGTGAGAGACAAAGTGTGTGTGTATGTGAAAGTGTGTCTTGCCCGAAGAGCCTGAGTGTGTGAGGTTTTCTTGGTAGATGATGTCATTGCAGTTCTCTTCATCCTTGAGCCACAGAAGCTCTGGATCACACTCTGAAGAGATGGTTTGTACCTGATGTAGAGGGATGGGCACACAGATGCTACAGGCAATCAGCTCAGTGATCTTAGACTCAGTTTAACTATAATGACGTGTATAATCATAAACTTTTCCCCACTTTCAGAACAATGTAGAAATTCTTAGTTGTATTTTTTTAAAAATTAGCCTTACATATGTTTAAGCCAGCAGATTTATTGAATACTGCCACAGTACATTTGAGGCCAAAAGTACATACACCTTGGCTAAAGGCATTTGAACTAATCCTGTCACAAATCCACACTTTTCATGTGACTATACATTTCCAAGCCAAGGGACAATTTATTTAATTTGTATTTACTCTATCAGTTTTTCAAATACAACTTAATTGCACAACTTGAATCTAATTCTTGGCATAGCCTTCTGTGAGTGAAAACATCTTGAATCTACTATATATATATATATATATATATATATATATATATATATATATATATATATATATTTGCACATTCCACCTGACAGAGCTGCTGTAACTTTGATTTCTGAGTCTATTTCTATGTCTGTATGGACTTTTTTCAGTACTGTTCACAAATTATCTATGAGATTCAGGTCAGATCTTTGTGGTGGCCCCTCCAGTACTTCCACTTTGTAGTCATTAAGCTGTTTTGCCACTTTGGAGAGCTATGGGCGAATGCTTAGGATCACAGTCCAGCTGGAAGACACAGTTGTGGTTAAGGTTGAATTTTCTTGTTTTATTATTCCTAGACCATCCTCTTTCCTCATGATGCCATCTGTGTTCTAAAGTGCACTATTCCCTGTTCTGGAAAATTACCCCCACAATATGAGGCTGCCACTCCCATGCTTCACAGTTGGGATGGCATTTCGATTAAAAGCCTCCCTCTTGTCCTCTATACACAATGCTGTTTATGGCAAAAACAGTAAATATCTGACCAGGGACCTCTCCTCCAATAGTCTAGGTCTTTGACCTGATGATCACCTGTCAGAACTGGTTTCTTCCTTGCGTGAGAGTGTTAGGACTATCTTAATTGTGGATGTGGACGGTACTCGTACACTTGTTCCGTTACAATCTAGGCATTTATTTGAAACGTCAGACCAAAGTTCATTCAGACCTGCGAGTTAATTTGTGGCTTCTTTCTGAACAATGCAAAGTGTATGTGCGCCCAAGAGTCAAAGCTGTCTCTAATCGATTTTTTTAATGATCTCTGATGTGACAAATTATATATGTATATGTATGGTAACATGAGTTATGAAAAATTGAGTTTGATTGTCTTTAGCCTAGATGGATGTAAACTTTTGGCCTCAAACGTCTCTTTACGGGAGCGTTTCCGCTTGAAGAGTCTAGTATCTGGTAACATTATGGCCAAACGTTGTCAGTGTAAACACTTAAATATGAAGGCAAAACATCAGAATTAAACTGATAAACTGCAGAAAACCTGCAGAAACAGAAGGCAAATCATCAGAATCAACCAGCATGCTACATCATTCAGAAGAAATTAAGAAACTAACAGTCAGGTAACACTGTCTTACTCAAAGGAAAGAACGTTTTTGAATCGTTGTGTGAAAAAACTCATGTTAAATTATTGATTCTACATAATCCAGTTAAACACTGTAGGAATAACTTCATTTAACGTAGGATAGTTTTCTATAAAGTTTAACCCAAGCACTTATGCCGGATGTAATGCCTGCTCAATGAAAATCTTAACTAGACTTTTAAAAACTATTAGTGCAATATCAATTATGCAAATGCGGTTATATATTTAAACTAACAATAGTTTATATAAACATTTAAAGTATCAATAGTAACGCACAATAATCTGACTGCATCCTTTATTAAATGAGTATTTGTGAACTCACGAGTGAATATATTGCGAAGAAAGCCGCCACTGCAGCTCTGTGTACGCCCCAAAATCTCATGTAGACGGCGAGAAAGCACGACGACCCCGTCCTGTGCTCGTGTTGTCAGATGTCAAAAATAACTTCTGTTAACAATAGACATCTCTTCTCAAAAATCCTCATCGTTCCTTGACGTCGCCTATATAACCTGCATGATCGTGCGCGCCTAACATCAATCCTGGTGGATAGTGAATAAATTCCAGATTGGAAAACGCGCAGAACTGAAAGATGTCATTATGGTAAAGGAATATCCAGATGTCGCTTAAAGTCATGTAATGAGATCATATTCTTTACTCCAATTCTTTAAATAGATTTGAATCAACTTTAAACTCACAATGAAGTTGTGCGTGCTGAACTTGTCCAAAGGACACAGCCGAAGCTACCCAGCAGCGGGCGTTTTAGGTAACGAAACGTAAAGCCCCGCATTATTAGATTTACCACAGAATGATGTTATATATACGCGGTCATGTAGAAAAGTACTATACATACCAAGTGTCTTCCGATTTGTCTATTGCGCTCAGCTCATCACACCCCTCCCTCGGTCTTCTCTAACGTCAGTTCGACAAAACACTAGCACAAGGTGATTAATGATATAGTTCCCGATTTTCCCAAACATTCTTTACAATTTATGTAACCCTTTAGAAGTCTCGAAAACAGAAAAATAAAAATTCTCGGTATGACTTCTCATCCTGTCTTATAATGACTTGACCTTGTTGTTGCACTGTGAACGATGAATTCTGCTATTTAATTCAATATGTTTTAGAATGTTTGTTGTTGACCCAATGCTCAAGACAGTCACACCAGCTGTTTTACTTCACTATCTGACTGGTCCCTACATTTCATATTTTGAGCCACTTACATTTTTTTCACAAAATGTTTACTGTTGACATACTGGGTCTCTGGCTAAACACATTGCTGTCTCAGTTTTAGATCCTCAACTGTTCATTTTTAATCCAATCAGAATCCCAGGCGTTTTTCTTTCTCGTATCCCTAGAAAAGCAACAAAATGTACTCTCTCTGTCTTTCTGTTTCTCATTCATTCTCTCTCTTTCTGAGTGATAAGGTGCTCAATTAGATAGATCTGTGTATTTATAACCCATTTGACGTAATACCTTTACAATTGTTCAGCGCTGTATATAGACTGTACTCATATTGGTCAACATGAGTGGTTTGCAAGAGTGCAGTCTGGACAGACTGGTTCCAGAATGGCCACAGCAGACTGTGTAAACTTTACCTGTCCATTCTACATGTCTCTCTGTGATCAATGAGCTGTTATTCTGTTCACCTGATAACAGTATTCTCACCAGAGAAGACATTCTCTATCTGCCTCTGTCTCTCTCTCTTTTTTTATATCTCTATGAAAGAAAGAGTGGGTTCTTACTGTCCAGTAACTCCTGATTGTGCAAAGGTGTGACTGATGACCTGTGGATTTACAGATGAACTGGTCAGTGAATAAAAACAGGATACATTGTATCTAACGTTAACAATATCAACTGTCTTTACCATACAGAGACAGAGAAAAACTTGATAATATTACACCAGTTTAAAGGAACCCCTTTATACGGATTTTCCAGCTGTTCCAACTGTTAAAAAGTCTTTAAATTCTTATAATCATATGTTTTCAGCATATATGATACTCTACACGTGAAGCTTTTCTATGTCTGTATCGTACAGACAGCTGATGATGTTAGACACAACATATCCTGTTTTTAAGCAGGTAAGATTATACGACTGGCAAGTACAATGGATAGCTCAGCACCAGTGCACTTTAAAGGGTGCACTGGTGTCATTTATATTTAGTGTAGCAGATGTCCAAGGGGATGTTTTTGTATTCAGAGTCTGTCTTGTGTGTTTGAGGCTACGTTTAAGAGTGAGACATGAGTTATGGGTGCTGCCTGCAGGAGGAAGAACAATACATCATCCTAGTAGTGTTTAACAACACACACACACACACACACTCACACACACACACACACACACACACACACTCATAGGCTTTGGCTTCCGGTAATACACTCACATTTCTTTTGCCGTGATACTCACAGTGATACTCACAGTGGCAGAGTGTTTCTGTATCATTTCTTTAGTAAGATCTGCAACAACTTAAAAATAGTCATGGACACACATGGACACACATTCATACAGATGCATGTAACACACCCACGAGGACACTCTCTCACATCCCAGCATTCTGTCTCTAAGGTTAATGTAAGTTAAACGCAATCTAGAATACAGAAAGAATACGATCCTGGACTCACTGTGCTTACCTCAGAAACACATTTCAAATATTCATTCTGCAGTCTACTGAAAAGCTGAAGAAAGACCCTGGAATTGCAGAAAAGTCCTCATTATTTTTGAAAGCATATGATAAATTATCTGTTGAATATTTTTATAAGCAGAAGATATGAAAGATGAAAAGATGTTTAGGAACATTCCTCCTGTTTTCCTACAGGGCCAAATGAGAATGTTTTTTTCAGAGCCCATTGAGCTCTGCTATTTGCAGATCTTAATTGAACCCAGTCACTCTGTACATTGAGTCTTTCTGTAAGTTGCCTCTTGGTGATTAGGAGTGACCTCACAAAAACCTCGCAGCAGCACCTAATTTCTGACTACGTTTTATGTATTTTTTCTGGCATCAGCCAATAGAACATAGTTTACACTAATGTTAAACGAGGCCAGTACAGCTGGTCATCATTGGTAGACCTTCACCAAGACAACGGTTGAGACAAATTGATCTTTCACAACTGATAAGACTTGGTGGTCAGCTCGGTGCAAGCACAGTGTTTACACATTTCCAGATAGTGGTTCATTTGCCATCTGAAAATCACTGACATGGAATGGTAGCTACAGGAGCTGGCACTGCCTGATTTTTGTGTTCCCATTTTAGTGTTCGTACTGGTAGGAGAAAGGTACTCAGTGAGGAGTCCTAATACCAGGCCTTGAGAAAGACCAAGGCAGGCCATGCCCACACCAAGGATGTAGGTTTGTGGACGGTAGGCACATGTCCCTACCAATATTTTTGCATGCTAGCGTTTTATTGGCTTGAAAGGTGGGCTGGCTATCTGAAGGCTCACATCATGTGCTAATATCATTCTTATTGCCAAACCCAGAGGAGGTGAAAGCTGATCAGTATGCTGCCACTGGTACATTATTAGGGCTGTGAGTTCATACCTCAAGCGTGGGTGAAAATTCATTTACTCCCTTTACCCTATTGCCTGCACTGCACAGCACACATAACATAGTTTTGTAAATGCCAACAAGTTTTGTACTTTGTAGATATCATGCTACCAAAAAGGAAAAGAAACATCGGGAGCTTTTTCCATCACCCAGAATATAAGTAATAAATAGAAAATTAACTGGCTAATTAAATAACTAATTAAGTAGCAAGCTAACCCTGGCTTCTTTCATCTGTAGGCTACCTGTCAGGTTACCAGCAGTAAAATGGGTCGATACATCAAATTGTATCCTGGTTTGTCTAGCCTATGTTACTTGTTAGCGTTAAGTGTTTATGTTCACTATTAATGTTACTTGTGAGTGCTGCCATTGTCTTATATGTTCAATGTCATTAAATGTTGCACAAAGTTGAGGGAGTCTGCGTGTCCTGCTCCGCGCCCTGCGGCACTCGGGCCAAATGTTAGAATTATGAGTTGAATTGCAGTCTAGGAATCCCATGAAAATGTCAGCATTAATTAATTAGTTTATATGCAGGATACAGAGCAGCAGGCTGATGAGCAAACAGGTGGATTCGGGTGAGGTCCTGATTACCATTATAGTTTGGAATTATGTGGAGGCTTCAGAATCAAAGTCTTATGATGATCAGCAAATATAACCTTTGAAAATCAAAGCGTGATATGTTACACGTAGTACACACGGGGTCAAACACCGACAACAGTACAACCAGGGGTTTAAACACGTGCTAACGACAAACTTAACTAAGGACAGGTGTGACACGTGACCAATTAACACGGTAGGGGCGTGACACGCGCATATGGGGAGGAGTCTAGGAGAGGCGGGCCGTGCCATGACAATCCCGTTCACTCAATATTTAAAACTGTCCTCGAAAATAAATGAGTCCCTATACACTCATGTCTTATTCGTCAAAGATTATTTATATATATATATATATATATATATATATATATATATATATATATATATATATATATATATATATATATATATATATATATATATTTTTTTTTTTTTTTTACATCTTCCCTAATTATTGGTTTTGCATTACACATTTTGCAATGTATACGCACACATTATGCAATGTATACAGCGTATACGGTGAGGGGGTGGGTCCTTGTGTCCTTCCAATGTTGAGACCAAACCTACGCCCTTGGGCCACACCATCCTTACATAGTCTGGGGACTCAGTGTTAACTTCTTACCCTTGTGCATTGCCATTACTCAACTCTTGAATGAATCCTCTGTGTTATGAATATTTCTTTGCTGGAGCCATGTTTTTTGCACTTTCTTTCTTGAGTATCATTCTCCTTCCCCTGGCTTTGTTTAATTACAGTCCAGATTGAAGAGATATGAATTAAGCTTTTAGAGTACAAAATATTTACTGTATGTGTTTTGACCTCTGCATGTGTCACTGATTTCAGGGTAACTGTTCATCACATAATGTAAATTCCTTAATATTATCCATGTAAGCACCAAAATAGCTTTACCAAAAATAGCCATAAAAGAACAAAGTCATGGATACATGAAATGTAATGAGTATAATACATTACCAAGATTAACAAGATGAATTTGATTATTCTTATCTTAAACCTTTTATACATCACGTCCACTACAATGGACGCATATTTAGAAGCCTTTTGAGATGATTTAATTTGTATTTCCTTCTCGGAAACACCAAGTGGTGCACTCCCTTGAGTCTTGCCTGCAATTTCATATGACAGTAGTCTTTATGTGTCATTGTCTCTTAGGGTTATGACATCATACATTCAAAATTGCAATAGGAAAAGGAGACCCACCAGGTAATCCAGGAACATCTGTTAAATATTTTATTCTAAGATACCCAGAAAGGTAAAAAAGAAAATTCAGATAAGAGTAACGCTTTAATGCAATTATTTCATATTATAGTTGTTGTTTTTCTGTGACTGAAAAAGCATCTGTACACTATAATGCACACTATGTATATGCACATGGGTGATTAAGGTACTTGACTTGTAATCGGAAGGTTGCTGGTTCAAGCCCCAACGCTGTCAGGTTGCTGCTGTTGGGCCCCTGAGCAAGGCCCTGTCCCCTGTCCCCTGAATTGCTCAAGTTGTTCTCAGTCAGCATTTTAAGCCGCTTTGCATAAAAGCATCAGCTAAGTGCCATGAATGTATAGTCTGCATATTAAGACAATATTTCCATACATCTCTAGATTTATTTTAATGAGGTATATTTTCGTTTTTTAGGGGTTCAACCTAATTGTTATGAATTGTTTATAAACTATATATAGGCCTATATAAGATAGTCTTTGCATGTAATATACTGTACTGCCTATAATAAGCCTATAACATATATGAGTGAGAGAAAAAAAAATGGTTGCTTGTTTATACCATGTAATGTTGTGATTTTGTTTTTTTATAGTGTTCATTGTAGATTAAAGGTTTAAAAAATTATGTTTTATGCTGCTCTATGCACAGTTCAATAGAACCCCATTTATACCATTAATGGTAAGTAAATCCTTCAAAAAAGAAGATATTGGAAAAAGTGCATAATTTTACACTAACAGTAGAAAAATATTGCTTTGTGTTTTAATAATTCATGCATAAATGGATGAATCTTTCCTCCAGTAATTAGATTACAATAACCTATTAATAAATAATTATATAAACAACACTTAGCACATGAGATTATTTCACCTGTTCTTGCAGTTCTTGCAGTTATTTTATGTAATGCCATTAGAACATCAGTTTGATTCTTCAAGATTAATTTTGTGAAAGGCATATGATTTCATTTGTTTTTAAAGGTATCACGAAATGTGCTGGATCACAGCTGACTGTGTGTACAGGCTTAACACAGTGATGAGAAGTGAATTTCAGAGTACAAGACCTGCTCAACATCAAAGAGACAAAGTCACCAAAATTAGAGCTGTTTCAGACAAGTGAGTCAAGTGTCCGCCACTCATTTACAAACCAGGCCCAGAAGTTGTTAATGATGAGAGCCTGGTTCCTTTCAGAGGTCACTGTCCTTTCAAATAACACATGTATAAAAGGGAGTATCAATAACTTTAACAATGTATTTTTACACTAATAATGCATTATACTTGTCTTTCTTATGTAAACAGAAATGAAGAGGTTTTCAGTATCGATTGACTGGGGAACATTTTTTGTTTGTTTGTTTTATGCACAGAAATCTGACATGCATCAAAGTTTTGTGGACAGAAATCTGACTTGCACGAAAGCTCTACTTCTGTGGTATCTTATCAGCGCCTACCTAAGGGGTGAAGCGCTAGTACTCAAACAATGCATAACGTCTTGGAGTAAGCACTGAAAACAAAGCTAGAAAAACCAGAGAAAAGCTTAAAAAAAAATCTCAGGACTATGTGGAAACATAGTAACACTGGAATTATCTTACGTACATGCAACGCCCAAACGAACTGACTAACAAGATTAAATGACTAACAAGCTGCGAAACACTGGAAAGCACAACATGGAGAAGTGGATATTAAAGAGAAGACCTGGGGTATAGAAAAGTGAAACAAAGCAAAGAACGTGGGGCTATTGCCATGGGAACCGCCACGCTAAAGGGGAGAAACCGTACCCTCTCCAAACAAAGAAAAATAAGCATAGAAGAGACAGAACATCACAGCATGTGAAGGCTACCCAAATGCACCAAATGCAAACTGTATCGATCTATTTTTGATAAGGAATACAGCAAAAATAAATATGTGGCACCAATGCAACAGTTGAAACAGGTTCAACAAGAATCTCAAAAAATGTGCTGATTGATGTGCTGGCATGTTATTCCTTAAATGATTTGGATTTCTTCACTGGTGGCAGTACACTTGACATTTACATGAAAATAATCTAGAAAACATTAGATTTGAGCATTTAATCAATAATAAAATGCTCAAATATATTAAGAAATGCACATTAAAATTGATTACTTTAATGTTTACGTATAGCCTAGTTTTAAGTCTCCACGAACGATGTCCATTTGAATTTCTAATTAGAGGAAGCCTTTAAACGCAGGCGCCGAACAAATGACACAACTCTAAACTGGAACGCAAAGGCGTGCTGCTATAACATTTCGACAGAAGATGTCACTATTTGGGCAGCAATTGCTGATCTTGTAGTGTTCTTGTAGACCACGAGTGCTGCACGTTTTAGGTGCGCCCCTTACCTTAATACACCTTAGTCACCTCATCAGCAGAGTGCTTGAGAACGTCACCTGACCATGTCGGAGTGTTCGGTGCTGTTAGACTCCAAGAGATGGACTAAGAAACATTGGAGTGGAGGTTTTGCGAATGTGTCTTTTAATATTAAAGGATCAGGTTATTTGTCGAAAATTGTGATTTATTTAAAATTGTTTAAAGCAAGTTCGTTTTAACGTGTCACTTGTATTCAGTGAAGGTGCAGGGCCTATAGGCTGACTTAAACTTTCTCTTTGCTTTCCACAACGTGGGATTTACGACATTATTCACGCTTCATTTTTGTTGGGGCGGCATACGATTCACATTCCATTATCTAACGGGTGTGCACAGCGATGATGCGTCCAGAATGCAGCGCACTGTGTGAAATGGGAGAGCACCGGGGGCCTTGACAGAGACTCGTGCCATCGTGTCATGACTGGAATATGTATGCTGCTGTCTCAATTAATGACCAAGTGCGCGGGTGGGAACAGAAACAGAGACGCGACTGTTGAGTGGGGCAGGACTCTGGGAAAAATGGTGGGAGTTCCAGAATTTTAAGTCTCTAAGGAAAGCGGGACAGAAGCCTGCGCGGAAACAGTAAACACAGAGAATGAAGAAAGTAGAAGAGAACCGGGGCACGAAGGTTTGAAGTTAACACGTGTGACGCTTTCTCTGGAGTCGAGGCTGATGAGAGTTGACAACCGCGCAGACGATCAACGGCGATCAGGGTGAGTTCGAGCATGCGACCGCGACACGTTTCCTTTCGCAACGCTGCAACGAAGAACTTTATCAAATGAAAGCTAGATACTCCCTGGAAAATTCCCCTCTGAAAACGTGACCTCTGCCACAATGGAGACTGTCACGAATGCACTCAGAATACAGTGCAGGCTCACTTTTCTTGCCAGGCTACTTTAGGCAGCTCTGTGAAGGTGTGCAATGAGGAAGTGTAGTGTTCTGTGCCTTGTCTTGCAGTCGTACGGACTGTGTTACACCAGCGCAGTCCAGCAGAGGTATGGATGGCGATGCTTATCAGAGCGCCCAACACAGCCGGCTGCCCGACAGACGGTACAGTAGGCTGACTTTTACATCATTGTATCTTTTTTTTTTTAATTAATAGTTTAGCTACTTGGGGATATTACAGCCTACCGCATACCGCCATGGGGGCTGAGTTTCTCTCGAATTTATAATAAAGTATATCGGGAAATTACTTCTCTGTTGAGTTTGTGGGGTGTCTGCTCACATTCATACTGTGGTAGATTTAGTCTGACAGTTCACTCTTACGTAGTGCCTTGGTTTTGTAATCTTTCTCCAAACGGCTCCTTTCCAAACCAGTGACAGGGTTTGAGTGGATAATAAATTCCATATGTTGTAAGGAAGGAGTATTGCAGTGACATATTTTGAATCGTAAAACAACGAGAGAACCACTTTAATGGAGTATGGACTAACGGAGCAAAGTATTACAAGATGGAAAGAAAAGGCTTTAGAGTCGATAGCGTTATTATTTTCCACAGTCTGCTGCCCCTCCCCTTTACACACAAGCGCAACTTGTCGCTGCAGTCAAGAGTGTTTATAGATGAGGTAAATTTGGGTGCATTTGTTGTGTGTGAGAAAGATTCTCTAGCTGTGTTCCTGTTTGAGTCATACTAGCTTTAATTAAAGTCCCAGTTGTTACATGCATTGACACAACCTTTGACCTTTGTCTGTTTCCTGCCTCAAAGGGGAGGGGATCGTGGGAAACGCACTGTAGGGATCTGAGGCAGGAACCCTTGCATCACGCAGAATTCCAGTTCTCATTGATATTTACATTCAGGAAACAAACATTTAATTGCATTTCAGTCTAAGTAAGAAGACATTTGCTTTATCAAATCACAAAACATCATTTGTTCAGCAATGAGTGGAATTTGCACTGCTGCTAGTACGTATTTCTTAGCATTCAGCTGAATTAGGCAACAGATGATATCTTTAAGGCATTCCAACATGATCACAAGCTGTTATTAAGCTTCATGCAGCAATAGCTGCAGCAGCGATTGCTATTGTGGCTACAGAATACAGGGTTCACATTAGTGACAGACTGCATTGATATAAACATGTTTTGGGTTACAGATATTGGAAATTTGTGCTCAGGTTCAGCTTGCTGAGAAGGGCTTCAGCTGTCACCAGTCCAATAGCTGGAGGCCTCTTCTCTGAAACCAGGGAGAGGCTCTCCACCTGCTTTGCTTCTCCTCACACTGCTGATCCAGAAATACTAGAAATATGCCTTTCTTTTTCATCTTTTCCCCATACACCGTGAAATATATAAGATGGCAGACCAGGCTCTTCATTGGAATACACCTAGAAGCAGGAATCCCTGTAACTTCAACTTTCCCTACTGTATTCCATGATATTACATTTCCCCTCCATTGGCAATCCACTTCAATTAGGAGCGAGATGGAGAATTTAAAGGTTGTTCATAAGAGCTTCCAATAAACTCTGCTTTTTCTTCCAGAAATGTGCGATGCCGTTTGCCAAAGACCTTTAGAGGGAGAAGGGATTGTTGCAACACTGCCTCAGCCTTAATTGCAGGGAGGTGGTTGTGTAATGTGGGTGCAGAGCTCTGGTGCATCTGGCACTGCACAGCGGTGGCGGTGGCGGTGGCTTGCCAGGCCACACCCGCGGTGCAACTGTGGCTGGAAATCCAAACAGGCTGTGCGTGAGCTGCCACTCTCACTCAGCCCTGGAGCTGGCGCTGCGAGCTTGGCCTTGCACGCCTCGGTGGCTGTCGTTCTTCCTGCTCC
>NC_137500.1:36455000-36490000 GCF_041902795.1 Electrophorus electricus
AGCTCTCTGTGTAAAGTTTGTTAACTAGTGGGGGAGCTATTTTTCATGTGCACTCCAGTGGGATTATGGGTCATGTTTGAACATGCGAGCAATGCATGACTATCTCAGAATGTAATCTCCTCTTAAAGGATAAGGATGGAATTTTTTAGGGCCTCTCCCTTTCCCCTCATTTTCTTAATTGATTATTTTAGTGGGAGGTATTACCACCTCCTTCTTCTCAATGCAGACACAGCCAGGATCATTTTTAGAGCTAAAACAGAAATAAAATCATTTAGGTATTCCTGTTGACCTACTTAAACTGTAATAACACAAGTCTCCCAGGGAAATTTGACCAAATTCAGTTTCTGGATAAATAATGACCAGTTTAGGATCTACTGGGAGCAGGCAAATGGAAGCTGCTGTCTTTGCAGTCTTTAAGAGACAAGAAAAACATGTGCTTAGAGCTGCTTTGGAATCTTAAAAAAGCACCCGTACTCAAATTCCCTTGACAGAGGCTGTACATAAGTGAGTCCTAATGGGGTTGTAGACTGTGCATTTTAATGAGCTTTCTTCCTTTAGTCCGACTGATGGGACCGCTAATTGTACCTTTCATTCCCAAATCCATTCTAAAACGATGGAGAAAGGGAGAGCAGGTGTTCCAGAAGGATTTGAACTTACGCATTAGCTCATTTGGCCGAAATGCAATGATATACAATTTCACAATACAGTCCACCACAAGAACAAAACATCTTTAGTGGCCGACTGCACATGGGAGATACAGTGACTGTTTACATTGTGCCACAGTTTCTCTTGCACGATGGTTTTAAACGCACAACACAGCAGCGAGCCATCTGTCTGTGGGCCTGATGGTCTGGAGAAGGCTCAAGCCAAGCCTCTCTTTCCCCAAGCCATCCGGGAGTAAGCCTGTGGCCACCAGCACATCACAGACCCGACACTCTGAACTCTCGCCCAGGGATCTTCTAAGCCTGCCAGAGCCTCGGTCTGGGCTTTGGAATTGGTCCGGAAACAAAACAAAATCTCAGGCTCATTAGTTGATCAAAGTGTGCAGTGGCATGTTGCTGAAAGGATGTGGTGCCAGATAGCAAAGCGCGGTATGTGTAATGCTGATAATCTGGGGCAAACCTGCAAAATAACGTGGGTTTTAGTCACGGACTTTGATTACTCTGCATTTAGAGACTGATGACCAATTATACCGACTTTTTATTTCGTCCTTCTTTTCTGTCTTTGGAGTCCTGTTAACATATCAATTCACATGTTACTTTCACAGAGTAAGCCATCAACATTGAGTGAATTATCTTTATCGGTAGTTGTGCGTAGATGAATGTGTTTCGGAGACAAAGCTTAGTTATGTGTTACCTTTGACATCACAAGCCTATTAGTCAACCTCTGTTTTACAAAACCAGAGGCTATGCAAAGTCTCCTCTTTGTCACATGATTGAATTTAAGCCCTGTAGTCAGAGATAAGGGTTGCAGTCAGGGTTGTAGACATAGATAAGTGGGTTAATGCTCGGAGGCTTGCTTCACTCTCGCTCGTCAGCTGAGACACTTGCCTGGAGCCCTCTGCACAGCATATGCTGATTACTTGTCTGCTTACCATTGGCTGAGGGTGTACTGCCAGGAATGTCCAGTCTTACACACCCACTGCCACACACGCGTGGCTCTTCGGCAGTTGAGGGATTTTCTGTGACAGCTGGCTGCAGGGAGAGAGGTGTGTGAAGCCAAGCTCTCTGACGTCACAGGCTATCGGGCGTGGCTTTAAGGTAGTCCTGTTGTGCGCAGGCATTGTGGAGCTGACTTTGTGTGACCCGCTCTCTTGATCCGTAGGCCACAGCTGCTTTCTGAACAAAGGAGCATAAACGGGAGGTTCACGAGGTAAGGGGGAAAGCACTGGGTGAAAAAAATGTGGATCAGGTGAAAACATTTCTATTTTCTATTTGTTGGGCTGGTAATACAGAGATGATAGCAATTTACATACCTGAGTGAGTGAGGAGGAAGAGGTATATGTGGGTGTGCGTTTTTGTGTGTTTTTGAACTGTCAAGGCTCTACGTGCTATCCAGACTATGTTGCTGCCTTCACTTTGCTTCTGTTACGTTTGCTTACAGACTGTTATTCCCACCACTATTCTGTTTACTGTTATGGCTGTGACGTCATTGTACAAGTAATTTTCTGTGAAATCTGTTTGAAGTTTATGATAAGTCATCAAGATCCACTTTTATTGCATTCCCATCAGATGTAAGGGAATTCTGTAGTTTCATTTTTCATACAGAGGCATGCATTGTTAAGATGTTTCTAAAATATGCTGGGTGTAGTCCGGTAGGAAGCGTCTTGGCATGTTGTTCTGAGCTGCGAGCATAAGCCTACCTTTCCCCAGTAGAGCAGAGGACCGACTGGCTGCTCTCCAGATCCACTGCCTCTACCAACCTCCTTACAACCTTTAGCCCACACATACAGTCACAGCCGGAGTTGAGCCGCAAGCCGGCGGTGACCTCGCTCCCCTTTTTCACCCCGCATCGTTCTGGCCAGCTGCAGGCATTTTTTTTTAACATCATAATTATTCCTATTTTCACTGATTTCCTTTTGCCTTGTTGTAATGGAATTCCATGAAAGCATTCCATAACCGTTGTTTTTGCAAAATCTGCGGTACCAGCTGCAATAACGAGGACGGGAATGTGTGGAATCTCCACAATCCCTGTGGCTCATTTCTCTCTGGCACCTTGCGGTATTTGCTGATACATGTGACCTCAGAGATCACTTGTTATTGTGCCTTGGCTGCTTGATCTCGGTTGTGTCTTTAATACGTGTTTACCTAAAGGTTAAGAAGCCACGTTGTATTCGCTGAGTAAGTAGTGAAAACATCAATCAGGCTCCCGGAGCCACTCTGCCTCCCTCGAGTCCCACACACTTTAATAATGGTCTGGGAAATGGGCATGTTGGACTGTTAGAATCAGCTAATGCCATCGGGTCATTCCTGGCTCATTTGATACATGCTTCATGTCACCAGCAGTCGAATTTATTTAACCTGCTAAGGTAAGGCAGGCAGGCGTTCCCCTTTCCTGCTGAATGGAAGTGTAAGCAATGATTTGAGATGAATGGAAACATGATAGTCTTTATGTGAAGTTCCAGCCTTTCATGGGTGACCAGCAGAGCCTTCTGCTGTTCCAAACGCAGTAGGAGTAGACTAAGCCAGAGATCTCTGTAGTGGTGTACAGGCAAGGATATGCACTCAACAGGAGATCCATCAGCCCTGAGACTTGTTCCACAGTGAGGTTTGGATTTGGTAAAATGTTACTGGAAATGAATGAAGTACATGTGACTTACATCTTTTAAGACAGACTGTGTAAAAGGTCTAGACAGACAGACAGGCAGACAGACAACAGCCAATTCTGCCCCGTCACGCATGTGACGAGGCCTGGAAGTAAATCACTGGGCAGCATTTGAAATCTGAACCTACCCCCACTTCTCAGAAATGAAGCATTCGTACTTCTCAGTAGTTCAGCCTTGCACATTGTGAGTTGAGGTGCGATACAGGTGGTTTGATATGCTGTGCTCATGTTTTTCTTGACTTTGTTTCACTAACACCAATAAAGAGGATAACAATGGAGGTTCGATACTGTGTTTATTTTACAGACTTTTCACAGGCAAAGTCTTATAATCTTTAAACTAAGAGTCTTCAAATTTATGCAGGAACATAACTACATAACAGTATGCAAAGTTGTATTATTGTTTTACTAGAGGCTCTTTTTCAAATGCAAACTCAGTTCCGAGCCTTTTAATTCCTTATTCATTCTAGTAATGTATTCGATGGCCTCTTTCCCTCTTCTAAATAATGTCTTTGTTCTTCTGATCTCTCCTGTGTATACGAAATGGATCAGTAAAGAATGCTCAGATGGTATTCCAGCTAAAAATGGGATTAGATACCTGTGTTTTGTTGAGTCCCATTCTCTCTCTGAATGGAGTTGGGAAGAACCAGTCTAATGTGTTTCGTTCTCACAGTATCTGTTTAGCCCCTGACTTTAATGAGGCTGTGGGAGGATCTGAACTTTAGGATGAGCTCTAGTGTGAGGAGCATGTCCGCATGGTCTTTACAACTGCCTGCCTGCCTGCTCGGGGTGCCATGTTTAAGGGCATGCGAACCATGTGCAGCTGTGCCACGCGATTATTACAGCACCAGGTGTTCTCCACACAAAGCAGGTGCTGTGCCCGCCTCGCATATGTTCCCATGTGCCTCTCTGGCAGCAAGCCATGTGCCAGGATGGTGCTGGTGGATGTTCTTAATGCTGTTAACCCCCTGGGAGGTGTTGGTGGTAACAATTAGCGCTCTGATCATAGGTGTAGTTTTGAGGGGGGGTGGGGAGACATGGTCCCTGCAGTAATTCCTGCTCATTATACGCTACCCATATAATGTCTTAGGTTGAGTGATGTGAGTGGTGACTGCCCCCAGCCCAAGTTGAAATGAAACCTATGCCGCTCTGACCAGGAGGAGGGTGATATTCATCTCCAGTTGTCATTGCAACCTTTTCATGTTTCTATCACATTCATTTCTGATGCATCCTTTGGTTTTGTCATTCTTTGAAAATCGGTGGTTGCTGTGAAATTAGGTGTGTCCTTTCTGAATGAGTGTGGCATGATCGGGCCTCTGTGTACACTCACTGGGGGGAGGAGACCTCGAGCCGGTCAGGATGGAACATGTCGGCTGTTGAAAAGCACAGTGCCACTGTGTGCACAGGGCCCTCTGTGAGCCCTCCAACCCCCCACCGTCACGTGTGCGCTGTTTCCATGCCTGTCTGAATATTAGAGCCAGAGGGGTAAACATGGCTCCTCACCAAACAGACTGCCCTCGCCACCAACCAGCCAAGGGACGCTCCCATGTCATTTCGAGACCTTATTCAGAAGTAAATATTCATTATCCAAAGCATGGATCGCTTTTTATGGGTCTATAGCTTCTCCTTCTTATGCACAAGGTTCTGTCTCAGGTTCTGTTTTTTTAATTTCATTCATTCATTGCTTTTAATAGTCGAAAGGGCAGTAATTATATGAGAAATGAAATTGAGGCACATGCACACTGACAAAACACTGCTGGATGTTTTTGGTCGGAACAAGCATAAGGATTTGTGGAACCTTGAAATGTGGACTTTACACCTTTTCTGTGTGGGTCTCTGTTTGAGTATGTCTGCCTACGTGTGCTTGTGTTCAGCCAGTGAGAGACTGCCCCACACAAGAGAGGCTTTACTTTAAAGCCTCTCACACTCTCATCAGAGTGTGGTGACATCCATACCTGAGCTGATAAGGGTGGAGGATAATCAGGGGAATTTCCTGTATTTTGTGGGTTTTACTCAATTTTTAAAATATTTTATTTATTTATTTATTTATTTTGTGGACCCCAAATTCAACCACTGTAATCGGTAAAACCCCCCCACAGACTAAATTAGCTCTCAGGCAGGTGTGATCCAGACTTCATTCAAGCACATTTGCAGCAGTGTTGGGTAAATCTGACAAAACAAACACATTTGTGAACATGCTAAACACCAAACGTACTCAGCCGGTTATTAATCAGGTTTAGTTTTGTGGTTTTGTATACGGGGCTGCTGAAAATGGATCCATGGAAGTGAAGCAGATGTAAGACTCTTGTGAGTTGCCGGAGTGCTCTGATGCAAAGGCTGCTGTTTCAGATCTTTGCTCTTTCAAAGGTCAAAGGGCGCCTGCGGGTCTGCTGACTTACTCTTACAAAAACAGGCGATGCTTTTTTCTTCGGCTTGCCCCTTTCACGGCTGTAGACAAGTCAGAGATAGTGTGCTATCCAAACATACGTGTTTTTAGGGCATTCTGACCCGAACGGGAGCAGATTACGTCCTTAGGGATGGATTTTTTCTAAGCCTCCTCAGAGAATCAAGTAAGTGACATCAGAATCATATAATTAGTGCAAAACAGTGTGGTGTAGTGAAGTGGATGTTGGGCTGAGGTGTTCAATTTCAGTAAGTAACACTCCTATGTATCTTGTATCATCTATTTGTGCTGCTTGTGCTGATTAGTAAAGCCTTTTACTCTCTCTCTTTTGGTCCAACTACATGCCCCAGAATCCTCTATTATAGGCCCAGACCCTTTCTATGATTGGCCTGTTATCATATGTTTCCCTTGTCTCCCCCTTTATCAGCAGGACTTTTGTGTTTGGATTACATTTGGACCAAACTTCTCTGGTCCTCATGGCTCAGTATAGTTTGATATAGTAACCCCTCACCCAGACATTTCCGTAGCACCGAGCGTGCTTTTCACGGCGTGATGTAACAGAGTGGGAACCTAACGTGGTTTCAAGCTGTGTTGCGTTAACTCTGTAAATCATTTCGAATTACACACAATACTGGCATGATGACCCACCCTCTGCACCAGATGCGCTTAAAAGGATCAGCATGCATCTCATCCTTCGTCCTTTCATCCCCCGCCTTCATCCGACTGAATAAATCACTTCATTCCAGTGTGACTTGTGTGTAAAGTGGACTCAAACGCGCTCGTTTAAGAGCCGCTCCCTCTGACTGCGAATTAAAGGATCGCTTTCAGCCCGTTTCATGCAGTTTGGTCGGATTAGGATGCCTTTCATGACAATGGAAATAGCGCCGCTTCAGTTACTGTAAAGATCCATGGAGATAGGTTACTAGCTTCCCAAGATAAGTTTTAGATTTGTTTCTTATAGATATGTACATACCAAGATAAACACAATATGTGGGCATGGCAATATTATATTACAGGCCTGCTGCCAGTCACAAGGCTGACTACATGGCTTGTCATGACACAGGAAGTGCACTCCTATGTTACGTTCGGTATGTTGTACCTTTAAAATTAGAAGTTCAGCCCAGGCAAAATATCGATTGCAATTTCCGATGGAAATCAAGTAAATGTTGGAATCGTCCAACAACACCCCAAGACGCTGAGACTTGAATCAGATCTCAGCTATGCCATGTGCGGTCAGTATGTCGTAGTGCGACTCGCCGCGTTCCCAGAAGAGGAACTTGCGCGGTGTGGTAAAAAAACCATGCTGTTTACACTGCGTGTGGACCTGCGGGCGTATCCTGCATCTGCGTGACCTTCGTGCGCTTCGAGCTAATTTGGGTGCGTGCAAGATGTTTACCAAAATAAAGCACCATGCAGTTCAGTTCAGGGCAGCACTCGATTCATTGGAATGGTCGGCTCGATGTGTTTCAGTGGGCTGAGGTTGAGAAGTTGTTCTTAAATCAGTTAGCTTAAATCAGCAGCAGAAGAGCACTGCATCTACACTACTCCGAATGACAGTTTAGATATGTGGCCCAAGTAATCATTCCTTCATGAATAAGTCATTTGCTAGAAAGGGAGCTTTAGCTGAGTCCAGTTTTCTGTTGAACCACAACATATTATGTCATAAGTTAAATATGATTAATCACTGTTGCTAGTGTAAACACAAGAACTGCTCAGGCAGGGTGTGATTATCTCAGTAATCTGTGTCTCTGGGTTCTCCACTGCCTGTAGTGACTTTTTGCCCCCATGGTTCTGTCTTTTTACAGGAGGTCCTATAAAAGTAAGGCTCCCCCTCCCCCGCCGGCGCCGCATGGTCCGGCCTCGTCTACAAGCATCCCAAAGCCTCCACGCACCGCTATGGAGCCCAAGGAGAGCCTGCTGGAGCAGGAGCTGCTTCTGACGGTGGTGCTGCCCGAGGGGGTGGAGAAGACCACGCAGGTGCATGGCAGGTGAGACGGGTGATGTGGAGCTCACGTCCTTGCCGAGACGAAGTGTGCGATGGGCCGAGCCCGGATTTCGTCCGGCAAGAAGAGTGGGGCACGTGGCTTCTGGAAGGGGCCGGGTGGAGCTGGGCCGTGTGGCTGCTCGACATCGGACACATCCGCGGCTCTTTTTTGGCCTCCTTTACTAGAGTCTTTGTGGCAGAGCTCCTGGACTGCTAAGGTCTCTCTGCAGGAGACAGAGGGCCCAACAAGCTACAGTACCCTGCTGTGTGTGTGCATGTGTGTGTGTGTGTGTGTCACTGCAGTCTACAAAAGTATGTGCATCACAATGCTCCTTAGCAACCGCTGCTCTGTTTCAAACACAGTATGATGAAATCCAAATGCTTAAGAATGCTAATGAGGATCTGCCAAAATAGCACTACGGTTCTTCCAGAACCGAGTGCAGTAACAGATCATGATAAATGTTGTGCAATGGAGGGCTTGCAGAATGGTTCTCAGAAACCTGTTCACTGTTGCACTGCCATAAATTAGCTTGTTAGTCACAGAGGGTGATGACTGAGGCATTAAGGTAGCTGTGAAGATACTCGAAGAACCAGTGAGGGTGTGCTTAATTAAGATGTGCAACTCTTCTTTCGTGGCTCGTGACAGGTGGGCCTTACCGCAACCTCTCTGAGTAATAAACAGCATACTACTCCCAGGTGGACCGATAGGACCTGACCTGCCTTTGCCTTGGAGGATGTGCATGGATGCTGTGGCATGAGTGATTTCATGAGTGATTTCATGAGTGATTTCATTAGGACAGGTTGCGTCAGGTTCGAAGTCGCTGAAATCGAGTCAGATGGGCGGTGCTGCGGAATGCAGTGAGGTGGTGCGCGGAGAATGAAAAACGATTCCCATCCGTCTGGGAATCGGCTGACGTCTTTTGTCTGCTCTGCAGGGGTAATCGGAGTTGGGTCACCGATGACATAGTTATAGTTATTACGCTATAGCATGGTCATGGATTCAGTTGTCAGCAATTCCGTACAGATGGGGGCCTTTAGAGCTGCGATTTAGGAGTCTCTGAATGTCATACCACCAGCAGCACTGCACAGTCTAAGCCCTGGTCACCCCCTGGTGCTGCCATGCACTACGAGCACAGACTAGGAGCTGCATGGGCAGGGCACAGGAAGGACAGAGCATTCCAGACGCCTTAATTGAGTGGAGGATTTAAGAAATATACTTTAAAAGGTCTTTTAAAAGCCAAATAAACTAGGGACCTCCGTGCCCTTTCATGCTAGAAGTGAAACCAAGTTTAATATAAAGGGATTAGGAATCAGGTTCCTCTGCTGAATTTGCTAATGGAGTTCTCCAGCGTTCCACTAATCAGGATTAAACTGTTGCCAGTGGATTTTCAAAGGCCTCGTCGATCCTGACATTCCACAAGCAGTTGGAATGTGCCGCGCTGCTCATTCTGTCACTAAAGGATTTTCCACACCCGCTATCCTAGAATGACAGAAGCGTTAGGTCGTATACATAGCATTCCCTCATGTTCTGTGTGTGAAAATAAGAATACCATTTTCTGATTATACTGACACTGGCATTGAAGAATTTTACATTATTGTGTGAATGTTATGACTGAGGGTCTGTATAACATGGAATCCAAGCATTTACAACTTGATGACTTTTTTTGGTTGTTTCATATCCAGTGATTTGTTGAAAAAAAGTACCCTTTTCATTGGAGTCATTGGATATATAAGAAATTTTGCTCAAAAGTTGTCAGGTTTGTTAATCATCATAAATAGATCATATTGTGGTTTGGTTAGAACCCAGGAGGTTCATAGTATTTGCTCATTTTCCACCAGCAAATGAATCCACTACACTGCAAGGTGAATACTGCAGATACTTTAAAGTTCCCCTCAAGAGAATTCCAGTGCTTGGACAGTTTTGGTCTTTACCTTGGTCTTTATGTATGTATGTATGTGTGTATGAAAGTAATTTTTTGCTTGAAAGTTATTATACCATGCGCGTAGTAGGTAGAAGTATCTGAGAGCAGGCGGAGGATTTCCTTAGGGGTATCCAGTGAACGTGTATATCGCTCTGTGTTTTATTCAGTAAGCCCATGATGGACCTGCTGGTCATGCTGTGTGCGAAGTACCATCTGAACCCATCGAGCCACACCATGGAGCTGGTGTCTGCCAACAGAAACCACATTAAGTTCAAGCCCAATGCCCTCATCGGAGCTCTGGAAGCTGAGAAGGTCGTGCTGAAGCCCAAAGGCATGGAGGACAAGAACCGGAAGACTGGCCCGCAGATGCCCGAGGTAAATGCTTGTGACCCTAATTTTCTCTTGAATATATATATTTTTTTCTTGCTATTGAAAATTTTTCTTTTTTCCACTTGCACACAGCCCTTTCTGTAAACAAGACGTCTGTTATTTCGATTCTCATGTGTCAACAACTTTAATGACAATGCCCGTTGGCTCTGATCACCTTCTCCTGGTCATGCTCCTCCCCCCTTCCTTAAGGCTACGGTGCGCCTGGTAATAAACTATAAGAAGACCCAAAAGACAATTTTGCGGGTGAACCCTCGCGTGGCCCTGCGCGAGCTGCTGCCGGCCATCTGCGAGAAATGCGAGTTCGAGACGCAGAGCACCGTGCTGGTGCGCAATGTACGTGCCGAGGAGCCGCTGGACCTGGACAACTCCCTCAACGACCTTGGACTCCGGGAGGTGTACGCCAGAGACATGAGGGGTAGGACCCACACCAAAAAAACCCAGTTAGAAATGCCATCAGCTGTTGCTGAGGTTTCTGTCCTCCCACCACGTTGTTTCCTCTACTGTATGGCATTTTCTTAACTCTATGATCTCGTTGATCTCCTAACAGTTATCAGTCCAGCAGGCCTGCCGTCATCACCAACACGCTCAGGTGTCAATCACTATCTCACACAGTTGTAATGTTTGTACTGGTGTCATTTCATTTTCAATCAACTTTTTCCCATTTTCGCTCTGTTAAACATTTTTACTGTGCAGTTCAAGTGAAAATTCAAGCCAAGACATTAGAATTTGTGATATTGCCTAACAGATATAATTCAACTTGGCAAGGACAAACTTCAGAAAGAAAAAGAAAACAAAGGACTGTTTAGCCTGTTTAAAAGAGGAAGTAAGAAGAAACCCGATCAGGTGGGTGCTGCTTTCACTCACCTCATTTATGATATTTTATAAAACACTGGCCTGATCAGCTGCACTCAGCAACCAGAACTCTAGGCTCGGCAGCACTGAGGCTATCAATATAAAATATTCTTAATCAGGTCCTCACTATTGGCTCTGAAACATTAGGAGACCAGTAGCATTTTGAAAGCCATTTACACTTTACACAGCTAATTTGTTTGCCATCGAGTTCATGGCTGGTAGAGTGCATGTTTGTTTTGGGTGCTCTTCAAACTTTGCATAGGCATTTACTTTAGTTATTGCATCGGTCAAGGCTGTGAAAGTCAGGCTGTGTTGCCTTCTCTCTTAAAGGCTTTGACAGTGAGCGCACCGGCTTCTCCGATCCAGAGGAAGTCGAGACCGTCCAGCATGAGTTCCCTGAGCGTGCACTCTCCCACGTACGACTCCAACAGCATGCTGAAGAAGAAGCGTGCTCCCCAACCCCCTCGCACGACGCTGCAGTGCGGGTCCACTGACCACAGACATCGCTACAGCAGCACCCAACTAGCAGCTCAGCCTGATGGCACCCAGGTACGTACGGCTTCAGCTAGCCTTCCCATTGGCTATTACAATTTTAACATGTATCATATAACATACATTACAAGTTTGAAATGTGTTATATAACATACATTAGGTATATACATTAGGTATATAACATACATTGTTCTTTGGTCTTCATATATCTTGCCAAATATTACTATCTGTCACATACTCCATTTCACTGCGAATTATACTGTGTATGACTATGTATGTGACAAATAAACCAAACTTGAACTTGAACTACTCAGTATGCATCTATATCAAAATTGAATGGTTCTTAGCATTTATCTGTGTTTTCACTGTATTTTCCTGAGGGAATATGTTTGGGTTTGTCCCTAGCGGTATATGTTGTTATAGGTAAGTATAGGTATATGTCCCTATAGGCATATGTTGTCCCCATATCTATATGTTGCTAGTAATGGCTCTGTTCTGTGAAGGTCCAAGCGCATCTGTGTCGCGCCGCTTCAGCCGATTCCTCCTTGAAGAGGAGCAAGAGGAAGGCTCCGCCGCCCCCCACCAGCCCCATCAGCCCCACCATCAGCCCCACCATCACCCACAGCTGCCCTGCTGCAGCAGCCGAAGAAGTGCTGCACGACAAGGCTGGGACGGGTGAGTGCACGTACATGCATGCACGCACGCACGTACTCACACACACACACACACACAGCCCCAAACGGTCCATCAGCAGTCCTGTTCCCCCAGCTGCAGATGTGTCCTGCTTTCGGGATCTGTGGCCCACTCATAAACATCCTGTCACTGTGAACACAGTGGGCCTGTAAACAAAAAACTTTATTTTATTTCATTTTTCCAGCTTTACCATTAATGGTCTGTGTGGAGTTCTGAAGTGTGCTCACCTTGACAGAGCTGAACATCTGTACTTTAGTCGGCATGTCAACAAAGAGGGAAAGTGACGGAAATGCTCGTCACTGCTGGTTGCCAGGCTGTTTTATATACATTTTGCCTCCTAGTGGTTGAAGTGCAGCATTTCACTTTGACTTAAATTTCTTCTTCATGTATATTTTCTCTATTCCAAACTCCTGCATTTCTGCAAAATCTGCTCTGCATTTATCTCCACATAAAGTACTTTATAGCAACAGACTTGGAGTTTCATAGTATTCAGAGTTGATTTGTTTATATCACCATAAAGTTGTGGGGCTGAGAGGTAGATACCTTTTCCTTGCAAATGATTTGAATCTGTTTTGTCTGTCAGACGCATATGCATGCAGAAACATGCAAAGTACAGAGCAAATAGGGATATTGCTTTTGAATGGATTTATAGAAAATGATACTGCAGCTATAGCATTTCTCAACAGGACTCTGAAACACAAGTGACTGCAGTTAACTTTTCATACTTTTGCTTAAAATGTGCAGTATTTGAAATGACTGAATTTAGTCTAATATTTTTACAGGTTTCAGTGCTGCTATGATTTCATTTTAGACTGAACTGAAGCTTAACTCTTTAACTGGCAATGGCAGACTTTAGTGAGGTCAATGGAAAAAGCTAAATTGAACTGCAGTGCAGTAGTGCAGATCTCCTTCTGTTTGAATGTTAATAACAGTCAAGCCTTTCCACACCTTTTTCCATGTTACTGAAACAACGCCAGTTGCTTCAGATCTGACAGTTACATTTATACATTGTTAAGTTACATTTATATAGTGCTTTTAACAATCTCAAGGTCACTTCACAAAACAAACTCAAAAAAGCATGGTTATGCATGGCTTTGAAAGTGGGAAGCATTTAAAATGCTTGGCATGGCTGAGGACCCATAGGACTGCAGAGTTGTGAATATACTTTAACTTTTTTAAGGAGCTTGTCGGGGGGGCAATCAGTTGGAGACATAACGGAGGTATGAACCAAAGCCGACACATTGTTGTCGGTCAGGAACGAGAGAGCAGTGTTATGCAAGTGAAAGAAAACGGTCTTAGTGAGAGACTTGATATGTCCATCAAAATTAAGTGATGGGTAGAGTTGGCCGATTTAGTGAAGATTTAGGACCGACCAGTGACTCTTCGGTTTTATCAGTTTTTAGCATGAGAACGTTATCATGTATCTAAAAGTTAAGTTTAAAGCAGAAGCACAATCAGTTAGTGTGCTGGGAGGTGAATCTAAGGGGGGGGTGGGGTGGGGTGTACAGAGGTATAACTGGATATCATTGAAGGCTATGAATAATCCGGCAGAGTGGGAAAATATAGATTAGGAAAAGAAGGGGTCCAAGAAACAGCATAACTTTTAATATATGCAAACAGCATAACTTTTAATATATGCAAAGCTATAACACATTTCTTTTGGTCTAAAACAGCTCATGATGAAGAAATACACACAGTTTTAATTTGATCTGAGAGTTTATTGGCTGTATTAAAAACTCTGCATGAGGTTAGCCAGAGTAGCCCAGAATGCAGAAGCCTTTAGTGATGCCTGAATATCTCACTGGAGAATAACACAGGCACCGCAGTATATTACGACTTTGACCTTTTATGATGAAGGTAGGGTGGGGGGTAAATAAGATATTGCATACCATAGTTCTATCTGCACTATCACTTCCTGTCTTGTTCATTAAGAACTCTCTACTTTGCAGACTGACCAGGAGGGGGCGCTTGAGAGTCTGGTGCTACAGTTCTCTCTTCTCTGCTACTTTCTTCTCCTCTGAGGCCTCAAGTCATTTCTCTTCCTCACATGGGGGCCACTTCCTGATTTCACTGTATTTGTTTTAACTTCTATTCTTTTTTATTTTTACTTTCTTTTCCTGTCTGTTCTAATCATTTGGAATTGATTTCATACTCTTAATATTGTGTTGATTATAAGCGGTGTAGACATATTCTATTCACAAAAGTGTTACATTTCATGTAACTAACCACCAAAAAACACCAAATATAACCAAACAATTGCTTATTTTTATCTTGCTTAAAGTTTGACAAATAAAACACATTTGTTGTGTGTATTCTAGATTTCATTTTGCTTCAATAGTGGCAATTTAATTTTGCTACCATAATGGTCTTAGTCCATAAAACTGATTTACTAGTAAAAATGATTTACTAGCACTATTAGTGGTATCTTGTTGTTATATTCATGATTTATGGTCAGGTCCCATTAGGTCTGTTAGCTAAAGTTTACTTCAGACTTTTCTCCACTGTCACACCGGGCCTTCCTGCTTTTAAACATCACACTTTAATTTGTTTCAGTGAACATAAGTGTGGCTCATCCATATAGGTAAGCTAACAAGAGCTCTCATTGTAACCATGACGGGTTTTCTTTCTCAGAATGTCTGTGGAATACTGGGGATGGAGCACAGTGCTTGAAACATGCATTGTTTTGCTTAGATGTTTGGAGGTGATAGCAAGTTTTCCATAAAAGTGTGTGAGGGGGAGGGGGGGAAGCTTTTAGGGAGTAAATGCGCGCTAATCAGGGGTTAGGATCTACACGCATGCTTTGCCTGGTGTTCAAAGCCGCCTCATGAGACATCATTCCGATCCTTCCTTCAATCTGATTTTTTTTTTCTAAGTGTACTTTTTAAATGCTGCTGGAACCCGCTTTCTCTCTGTCTCACTCCTCTCTGTGTCTCTCATACTCACTTGAGTTTTCTAATCTTCACTGACGTGTACCGTGATCTGCGTGTGTACGCGTGTGCCCGTGTGCGCTGAATTTTTAATAAACCTTTCGTCTTTTCTAAGCAGCTCAGAGTTTGAAATATCTCACTGTGTCAACAGTATGTTCTAAAGTGTCAGTAAAAAAAAAGCGATCCTGAAATTTGGGCCAATCTCCGACTGCCTGCTTCTCCAGCCCTGCCCCGCTCCCCTGCTGACTGCAATAATCAGCTTCACGGAGGAGGACTGGGAGGAGTGAAGACCGCAATGAAAAATGGAGGGGGGGGGGGGGGGGGTGGAAAAAAGAAAGATGGACAAAGAAAGGGATTAAGACATATACAGGGAGCAAATGATAGAAAAAGACAGGCGCACAGAAGCGAGAAAGAAAAACAGGGGGAGGGAGGGATGGAAGAGCGTAAGCCCAGGCTGCGGACGCCTGTACCTTTATCCAGGACACTCCACAGCGAGGAGGAGAAATGGAGAGAGACTGAGACATAGAGAGAGCGAGACAGAGAGAGCACAGAGTGCTTTGCAGAGACGAGCTCTCCCTTTGAATGTTCCTTCTGCTCGAGTCTCCGGCGACAGCCCTTGAAGTCCTGAACGCAGGGCTAGCGGGGGGCACGGGGGGAACAAGACGTCTTAATTAAGAGCGATTCGCTGGGTCTGAAGAGGCGTGCGGTGCAGCGCGCTGCTCCGGCCTACCTGCTCTGCTGCCGCATTAATACTGAAAATACCCAGCAAGCTGCTCCTGTCAGCCCATTATGTAAGCTTCTCGCAGTCGCTGTGGAAGGGGAGGATGTGGATCTGGTTATTAAGCCGCAGTTAAACTGGCCGCCGAGCTTTCAGAGAAAATAGAGCAGATGGAAAACCATCTAGATATTGTCTGGAACTCAATAGGCGAAGCTCCAGTCCACTGACCTTGGCAAACTTTTATAATTGGATAATTTTATAACCAATATAGATTGTCAGAAATGAGCCCAGAGGGGGAAAAATGGCATAAAATGAGCTCTTATCTCAGTTTCAGGAGTAAGCCAGTCTACGTATCAGTCAGTGCGATGCAGTTGTTTAGGACTCAGTGGCCACAGTCTACAAATGGACGCATGAAAACAGCATGAAGGAGCTGCAGAAGGAGGCAAGACTCCACCGGTAAAGGCATCCTGCGCTACATAGCACCAGAACAGGGAACCTCAGGCTAAAGGAAGCATGAATAGGAAAATCAAAAACAGGGGCATTCGCATGATGGATGTTAAATGAGCCGATTATACAGATGAATGGGATTAACGGGACAGCAAAGGTCCAGGCGGTCACTGGTTTTGTTGGACACTCTGAACGATAAAAATATGAGCATGTAGCAGAATGTGGGTTCTAGTGGGAAGCGATAATAGTTATGGGAAGATGGTGTCAGCATGGAGTAAAATGCACCACTGCACCTCAACACTGGCATCTTCAAAACAACTGACAATTTACTCACATACACAAGTATATATGTATATTACATAACATTTAGGTGTCTTATTACTAATATTTGATGTGGTGCTGCAGGCTTGCAGCAAACTCTGGAGGAGATCCAGGAGAAAGAGGAGGCACCCGTAGCCACTGAGACACCCGAGGTGCCAATGAGCTCCAGCCCTGCTCCTGAGAGTCCCAGCCCCAATCAGGAGCTTCTGGAGGACAACAGCAGCATCAACCTGTCCGCTGACGTCTCCCTTGGCTCTGGCAGAGTGGGGACCACCTCCCCCTCTGAGGACTTGGACATGGGGACCGTGGCGGTGCCTGTGGGAAGCTCGGAAGATCTGACCACAGATGGCAAGTACGACACTCTTGCAGAGATGAAAGCAAGGCTTGTTTTTTGTTGTCGTGTTTGTTTTTTTAGTCTGGTAGATTTGCTGGATGGGTTGCAAAGCTATACATGATTTTCATTCCTGACAGACTAGCTGCAGACTCACAGGTGAATGGGGATGAACCAAAGGCTCACACGCCATGGCAGCCAGCAGATGATGGTGCGTTGTGTACACCACTGAAATGTAAACTCATAGGCACACACTGGAAGAGGTGCAATGTTTAAGGTGTCTGTTTAATAAATTAAAATGGTGATAGAAATTTGGAGAGATTTGGCAGATCACTTCAGGGCAAAATAAAAGGAAAATATTCTTGCGTGACAGTGCCTGACTGTGTTTACTATTTTGCTCATATGCAGCTGGTATCGAGGAGCTGCTTGAAACAGCCTCCGCGACTGCAGAAAAGTCTACAGATCTGAGGGCCGCGAGGTGCGGCCAAGCAGAGGTCCCTCGGGACATTGCAGCCCCTGATCCTGCCTCTTTGCATGCCCTCACACACCCTCAAGCAGCAGAGCCTCAGGCACCCCCCAGGTCCAGCCCTGCTGGAGCAGCCTCAGGCGCCGAACCCACTGCGTCTGACGAGGGGCGCACGCACACAGAGATCCAGACGGAGGAGTGGGGCGAGCCGGCTGAGATTTTCCCCAGCCCGCCGCCAGAGCTTCTGCCTGTGGGTTCGAAGAGGGACATGGCCACGTCTACGGAGGAGCTCTTCAATGCCACGGCTCGCCCGGCCTTGGCTGAGCCTGTCTCAGCTCACAGCCCTCAGAGCCCCCCGTCCGGGCACCCTCAGGCCCCTACCGGCCAGCCATTAGTGCACGCCCACGCCCCTGAGAGCTGCCCACCTGTGCACGCTCAGGCCCCCACCAGCCATCCGTCCATGGGTCCCCCGGCCCCTGAAAGCCAGTCGTCTTCGCTGCTCCCATCCGCCACCAAAGCGGGCCACCTGCACTACATTACTGACTCCGAGCCCAGGCCCAAGCCGTCCAACGAGCTCACCCGGGAATACATCCCCAAAGTGGGCATGACCACCTACACCATCGTGCCTCAGAGGTCCCTGGACAAGCTGCGCGTTTTCGAGGTGGAGCTCACACTGGAGTCGGCCCTTGCTCCTGAGGCTCGTCACGCCGCCGCTGAGGGTGAAGCGTCCAAGACTCCTGCCTCCTCGCCTCCTCAGCCCAGCAACGGCCGTGCCTCGCCAGGGCCACTGGGCGAGCTCTCACGCTCGGCTCCCCGCTCGCCGATGTCTCCCATGGAATCGGACAATTCAGGCTCTAAGATCAAAGAGAAGAAAGTTCCACCTGCCACGAGGCCCAAACCAGCCTCTTTCCGTGTGCCGCAGCACAAAAGAACACCTGGGAGTTACGTGAACTCCGCGGCGGTGCGCAGCCTGAGCGTGAGTGATGGCTGCAGCGGTGGAGCTGCGGGAGGGGGCCACATCGAGTCCCCCGACGGCCCGCAGAGAGGGAGTTATGCCGGGGAAACGCACGAGTGCTTTCCCCCTCCACCGCCAGCCGTCCAGTGGGGGGAGGAGGAAAAGGAGCCCGAGGGGCCACAGCAAGCAGCTCTTCCGCCACCTCCGCCGCCTCAGCTGGAACAGGAGGAGTCGGAGACACCCACGCCGCTTCTCTCCCCGAAAGAGGCCGCAGCACCCGGGCAGCGGGTGCGCTCCCAGCTGCCCCGCCAGCTGAGCCTGCCCCTTAGGGAGCAGCCGCCCGCTGGCCTCTCACTGGACAAGCTCCGGAGCTTCACAGCACCCAAGCCATACTTGCCGGTCATGTCCTCCCGCTTCGCCCAGGCCGTCTCCTCCGCCGTCCGGAGGTCCCACTCGCTTCCCTACAGCTCTGTGGGGCAGGCCGCCCACAAGGTGCCTTTGGTACTTCACAGACACGGACCGATCAGAGGGTCGAGCGGGTTGCCGGAATCACCCACCGGTCCCGTGAGTGTGAATCCTGACTGTGCATAGGGCATCTTTTCCTAAGCAGCTTGAAAACGAGCATATGAGTGTAGCGGTGACCATTTTCAGAGCACGAATGCAGTTGCTAATTGTAGACATGACACATGTCCGTGCTTACACCATTTCTCACCGAGACATTTAAAGCGATACCCAGTATTCACAATGAGCAGCGAATGGTTAACCAAATATCATAAAAGCAAGACAAAGCTCCTTTTACTGTGTGGTGTTTTTTTTATTACAGTGACGCATGTGCCTTAGTAATCTGTGACCCAGAGTGACCCATCTCCTCCTGCGGAGCTCATGTCACGCAGGGTCACCTGCGAGTGTGCTCAATAATGCAGGAAGGCGCTGTTCTTCTCTTTCAACCTGCACAATGCGCCGTTTTCCCCTCGGTGGCATCGTAGCCCAGCGTCTCGGAGAAAAGCTTTGTTCACCGAAGGGCTACAGTGTGCATGCCGCCCTGCACAGTGACAGACGATCCCGTGTTTGTGTCTCTCTGGTCGCAGACAAAAACGTCGACCAAAGAGCATGCCATGCGAGGTGTAACCCAGTGTCACCAGCCAGCCGCCTGGCGGAAAGTTTTTGTTGCATGTATTTGCGTGCGCACTCATGCGTGCACGCATGTAGCTTTTAAAGTGGTCCCTGACAGGTAGTCAATCTGTGACAGGGTCCAGAGCGTGGTGTATCTGATCTCTTCCAGAGAGAATTGCTTACTTGCGCCTTCTCTACGATGCTCTTTACTGTTCTTTGTACATTATACAAGCGCATTACATGAATAAATGTCTGTGTGCGCATGTGTATTTGGTAATGTGTGCACATGTGTGGGGTGGTGTTAGTAGTGTTCTGTGTGATAGGCCATTAGGCCATTGAGATGTTTCATGTGTCCACAAGGGACAGATCAAAACAATATGTTAGCTTGCAACTCCTTCGCACGCACCTTTTAAAAAAGAAATTTGGGCTCCATGTGTGCATGTTTTCCTGTGTAGGATGTGAACAGTGGATCCCGGCAGATGGAGAGTGATGGAAAGGCCTGGCCTCCGATGGCACGCTACGGTGACCTGGAGCCGAGCGTTCCTCCCAACACACCCAGCGGGACGCAAAAGAACGGAACGGCCGAACTGGCACCAGTGAGTGGACTGGACCTTCCCTCTATAGCACCCCTTTAACTCCACAGGCAGGCAGAGCCCAGCACAGCGTCAAGCCCTGGAGATTAATCACAGTTAGGCGCTAAAGTTCCTGTATATAACAGCTCAGTGGCTAAATCTGAATTGATATGCATCGTAAGAGTTTTTTCAGACTTGCCCCCTTTGGTCAGGCAATTTGGAATCCAGGCGTGTCTGCCTTCTGCCTGTGGTTCATCTGGGCAGGAGCCAGGCGGACTCAGGTGTGGTTATGTTCAAGGGCGAAAGACGTTTGACACAAAGGAAGTGCTGAATATGGGGCTGTCTGTAGAAGTTGCGTGGGTAACTTGTTAGCTAGAGCCATGTCAAAACACCCATATTGTGTGTGTGAGCCAGGGAAGGGACTATATGCAGTACTTTCTGGATATGCAGGCTGATATATGCCAGCTGTTAGATTCAACACACAAGAGCGCAGAGTAGGCTGTGAAAGCAGAGGGCACCGGTTGTATACCAGATCTATACATCACTGAGCCAACATTGTGCCAAGAATCCCATCCTTTTTTCTCAACTTCGAGCCTGGCTGGTTTCTATAAGTTAGTGTGAAACCTGTCTGTAATCTGACAAAATTGATACAACAATCTTAACAGCTTGGTTTTAACCAAAATTCAAGTGACCTTTTAAGCTTAATACCAATTGAACCCTAACTACACTACCACTGTACAGTACAGTACGAAGAGCTCTATCTGGCTACTCTACTTCATGTCCTAAGTCAGCCTTGTTTATATTTGTTTGCAGGAATGTGTGGCGTCTCCTGTGACATGTCCCACGCAGGAAAGTTTGCCAGAGGCAACAAAGTGTCAGGACGAGTAAAGCAGTTCTTTTGGTTTAGCTCTGCTCCCACAACGCCTTAGTGAGCCGGCTCAGGTTCAGATAACCTCAGGTGCCACCGGCCAACCCACCCGATTCCCCTTCCCTGGTCAAACAGAGGAGGCTGCAGTTCAACACCTCCTGGACCAGACCTGGACGGTTACTGTGCTGGAGGGCCACTGCACTGCACTTGAACATCTCCCTGTTCTGGGGCTTGAAATTAGCTTAGTTGAAACAAGCACAGAAAAAGAAGAAAGACTAAAGTCTGCAGTACTGTGGCCCTTTAGGATCAAAAATGCCACCTCTATCTTTCCCTCTTGTCTGTCTAAGATATGTCTCAGGGTAAGACTGAAACTAGTCTAGGCTCAGTTCTTACCTTTTACATCCTGATGATTAACACTCTCTGGACTGACTTTGGATCAGCACTCTTACTCTGAGATGTTTAATGTAGCACATATGGCCCTGGCGTCACTGTGCTGATACTTAGAAAACCTGGAGCAACTGAAGGAAGTAGATCACTGGGATTTAAACCTAGAGGTTCTAAAGCAGGGAACATGCCTGGTTTGTAAGAGATTCAGAGGTTTATCACCATCTCTTGCTTTTATTTTATTCTATTTCAAAATGATTTTGAAAATGTATTAACTGTTATTTTTAATTATGTATATGTTCAGTTTTATGGAAGTTTTTGTTTTATTTGTGATTTTCCCCTTTAACTTATTAGTTGTAGGGTGTAGAAAACTACCAGTGCAGAAAAGATACTTAAATATGCCAAGCTGGTGTTGCTTTATACCTGAGTGCATGTACACTGAACACGTACCGGGAGTGCTGGTAAACATTACTAGTACAAAAATCAGAATTAATCAGAAAGAATTAAGCAGTATGTAATGAGGTGTACCTACACAAACATTAAAATGCATTTCACATGGGTGTTGTGTTTAACAAACAGGTATAAGGGGTACCAAAAATGTCTTTTCAACAAAGCTGAGCTCAAGAAGAAACACACTGGTCTGCTCATGCTTGTTTTAAAATACTGCTGTAATATCGGAAATTACTATCTCCAATGAGTACATTAAAGTATAACTCACGAGTCATGCAGGTGTTTATTACTGCATTTCTCTATAATTCGGGAGATCCGTGAGACAGTTGAGGTGATCCGTTTACGTTTACAGAACGACTCAGTTACGGTCACGTTGATATGTTGACCAGTGCAACTCAGTGTCTGAATTACAGAAATCTAACAATAAAACGGATAAAAACACAACTACTAACGTTATATGGTTTTTTCCCCCCAAATACAGAATCTTCTAGCCTCTTTGTGCATTCTTGTAGGAGGATTCATAAAGTTATACAACAGTAAGATAAGGCTGAAATACGATAGGCTGCGTTAATTCACCCAATCTTTTACCGTGAGAAGGTAAGTGCGGCGGGGTGCGCCTCAGCACGAGCTAAACGTTAACGTAGGGCCTGTGTGGCGCGCGTGTCACTACACCCTGTGACGTAGCGCTTGTGCATGAATAATAGCTCGCGCCCCTTATCCCCGGTGAGCACGCGTGTAAAAAAAAAAAAAAAAAAAAAAAAAAAAAAAGGAGGGGGGCGTCCGAACGGTTACCGGGCAGCGATGGTAGCGAGGGAAGGAGCGCCTCCGAGGTCCGAGCAGGTACGGTGCTGCTGCCCGCCGAGCCGCGTCGCTTTGGTCGTACGCGATGCATGCCATCAGGTTCTTTACTACTGCTCGCTTGCTGCTCTTAATATCTTCGCTCCGTGTTTCTCCGCTACTTTGGACGCCGTTTTGGTCGTGCAATTCACAGGCTCCGGCGTGCGCTATTTCACGGCCACTGTAACGTTACATCACGATAGATCAACGCTCCGTTTGAAATACGCAGTCAGCAAAAAAAAAAAGGAAAAAAAGGAAAAAAAGTGTGTTGCCAGCGTTTATTCCTTAATGAATGTACAAAAGCCAGCTTTTAAGTTTATCTGTGTGTTTTGACGTGACCCAACGAACGCGTTTCACCTTGCGCGACTACGGAGAATGGTTTTCTAGTATTGTAGCGACTCTTTAGGTAGGCTGTGTACAGCAGGTAGAGTTTATTCTTATTCTACTTCGCTGTGCAAGATCAGCAGTATTGCTACAGTGCCTTTTATTTAAAAGATCGGCGCCCGGTTCTAACGTGTTAGGAAAACGAAAATAATTACCATTTTCCAAGTGCAAGTAAGAACAGGGACAACTTTACTGACCTTGTCTGCACACCACATATGTTTGCGGCGCACCAGATGTTTGGACCCTGTCTGAGTTTTAGCTCATTTTTCAGTCTCGCGATGGCCTGCTTCACTGCCCTTGACGTGTCCTCGTGTTAACAAAAGCGACAACACACAGCTGATCAAAAACAAACAAACAAACACACACACAACAAACAGGGTGACAGTGTCTTACGATTTTGGGTCCTAATTCCTCTAATTCACGTGATATAGGCGTGCAAACGTCTCTCAAAACTTGACAGTGTGAAGCTTATCTTCACAGTTTATTGTTGCAGAGTACAGAGCCAAGACAGTGAAATATTAAAAGCCTGCGTGCACAAATATATGTAAGTCATTATTATTTACTAAATATCAGATTGTTCATAATTTGCCTAAACAACAGCTTGAATTCTGCTTGACATCAATTTTAGTCTGCGTTATTGAAAAATTCACATCATTCCAGCATTCATTTGGTGTTACTATTCAAATGAAATAAATGCCATTATACTAGTTAAAGCAAATGGGCAAAAATAGGATATTTCGTTACATTTAAATTTCGGTAAAGGGAAAAAGGTTTAGTTATATTAGTTCATTTTTGACATTCTCTTCTTTGGTTTACGAATACAGTAATGTAATTTAGAAAAGCTTGGCTGCATGATGTCAGTGAGAACGTTCGCTACACCGACCCGAACCAGCCGTGGGTTCAGTGTTCAGCAGTATGTCTGTAAGTTTATGGCAATGTTGTGCAATAACGTAGACCCAAACCTTCGTGTTTCAGCCAGAGTCTTATGTGACAGTTTGTTTCTTGGAATTCCCAGGACTATTTCGATAGTATTGAAAATGAGAAGTTAATTAACAGAAATAACTAATGGATGAAAAAATCCACACCCTCAAGCCATGGAAAACTGAAGATGCATCATTAATTGAGATGCCTGCGCATCTGAGCTTTGCCTTCGGTCTGTTTTTGAATGTATAAAGTGGAAGGGATGTCTTTACCACAGAGGGCTCCTATTGTTTCAGTGGCATGTGGTGATCAGTCAAGCACACACTGTCTCCTCCAGCTTCTCCCATGTCAACACAAATATCTTACCTCTGCCACAGAGAGGCAAACATTGAAACGTGTCATTTGTCAACACTTTGCATGTATTGTTCTGTTTCTGAGTAATATAGTATGTTTGTGTGGTGTGCTGTACCACAGATATGTATTTCCCAATTGAACTGGGAGAAACGGAGGACTCGAGATAAATCAAGTCTGCTGGTTTAGCCAGCCAATTTATATGCTCAGGTAATTTCTGCAATTTCATGAATTCATAACATGAAATGATGATGATGCACGTTCTGTCAATAACTGGATGTTTAACATCGATAAAACTACTGGTGCTAATTGTGCTCGCACGGCTGCTGTGCAGAGTTGGAGCTAACTGTGCTTGCTCACTAACAGGATGGGACAGCACCTCTGACAGGTAATCACTAGTGGCTTGTTGTATATCAGTTTTATCTTAGACTGATGTGCATGTGATGTGCTCATCAAATGGGTGCACTAATGAATCACAGGACTTTTTGCTTGTGTGCAGTGACTTCGCTGGTATCCCACATACCACCCTTTATGTTCTGTTTGTGTTTTTGATAGGTCTCACAGGATACCCAAACATATAAGGTACCTTAGAGTGCCTAACCCTAGCTATTGTAATGTAGCAGTAATAATATTTAACAAATGGGAATACAAAACCTTTGCAGCCCTATCTTAATTTAGAGCAGGGAGTTACATTCCAGTGGAGAGTTTACCTGTGCATTTCCTCCTAGGTGTTAATGTATTACCTAATATATAACCTAACAAATGTAGCCTTGATAGTAAATGAGTGTGTTCAATCTCATAGTGCATCACACAAAATGCACTAGCTGGTTTAAGTTGCCATTGGTGTTGAAAGTAATGCTTGCTTTCATATCTTATAATGATCCCTGTGCTATAAACCTCTGGTTCTCATCTGGAGCTCTTAAAAATATGAATGGCTTCTCTATATAAAGCTGATTATGACCAGTTTTTTTTTAATAATTGTAATGTTTTTGGTATTCAAGTCTCCACTGGGGCAAAGCAAGTAACAAGATGGGTATTGGCCGTGTGGTCTATCGCCTTACCGTCTGGTCTACTGCCTTGCAATCAAAGGGGTTGTTCAAGTGTAATTGTCTTGTCATTTTTTCATGTTGTTTTGTAATTTCAGTGCACACTGCAGAAACAGGGAGCCAGAAAAGAGCATTCAGGAGGCTGAAATGGATTTATTTTTATGATGCCAAGAAATAAAACTGCACTTACTAATAGAGATCATCAAAAAAGTGACCCCACGATTACCCCAAAACTTGTTTATACCAATAAACCCGTTCCAGTAATGTCTAAAGTTCAAATGCATGACTGTGTTTTTGTATAAGGACATTCTCAAACTTGGTACATTTTGGCAAATAGTCTTGCATTCTCATTCCTTGATTCTAAAGCTGAGACTGTGTGCTCAGAAGTTCAGAAGAGCAGATGGAAGTCTTGCTTTAGGAATTCATATTCGACCCGCTACTGAAATATGAAAGTGCAACTCATCCTGAGGGGACACTCTAATATGGTTATGCATTAGCATGCATGCATGTGTGTGTGTGTCTGCACAAGAGGAACGCCTCCCTACTGTTTATAGGGAGAGGCATTTTTTCTTTGTGGATGTGGGTCTCGTTTCCTCTCCACTGCCCGGTCTAGCTCTCTCCTTCCTGAGTCCCTCTTCCTCCCTGTTACCTACTAAATGTCAGGTAGATATGCCTTAGTAGGAGGGCATGAAACCTGATGTGTCTCTGTATGTTCTATTACTGGCTTTTCGTAGAAGAGGTGCTCGGCTGCTGTCCCTCTAGTAGACCCAAAGTGTCAACTTGTTTTTGTTATCTCCAGTTCGTTCTACCGCTGTGGATGTGAGGTGGCACGTGGTTTACGCATGTCCATTCATCGTTATTATTTTTTTTCTCTCTTTGTTCTATCCATCTCTCTGTCTGTCTCTTCTCTCAGCGGCTTGTGCGGTTATATTCTAAATGTTTATAAGGGAGAAACACATACTACACACACACACACACACACACAGAGTCTTCGCTACTTCTGATTCAGCCCTTCCAAGGCTGTCTGGCTTCAGTGTGGCTGTGGAACTGCACAGAAGAGAGGAGGATGAGGAGGAGGATGAGGAGGAGGAGAGGGGCAGGACAGCCGGGGGGGTGGGGGGGTGCAGTGTGAACGCCGTGACAACGGAACAGCAGGTTTTACTTTCTGGCTGACCGCCAGGCCTCATTACAGCACAAAGTTGCATACCGACAACGAAAAACCCTTTTGTAGGAGCAAACTGCTTGACCAGGTCTCCGTTCCAGGTACAAAAAACGAATGAAAAAAGTAGAAATGCAAAACAAAAGAGCCCAAAAAAGAGGGAGCTAGAGAAAAAAAACGTAGCTGAGTCTTTTGGAGCAGGGCTAAGTAGAGGGGATGAAACAGTGGAAGGGATTTTGAGCTGGGAGCTGTGTGTGAGTGTGAGCAGTGCTCATTCGCGAGTCATCGAGTTAAAAATAACTTTATTGTGGTAGATCATGTTTTGGTAGGAGGGACCTGCTTCCCATGCTAGGACAGCCTGTCGGGCAAGGGAGCAGTCTGTGTGTCTGTGTGAGTGTGTGTGTGTGTGTGTGTGCGCGTGCTGACGGAAGAGGAGTGCTGCACCGTGGCACATACACACACACACACACACACATGCGCGCGTGCCTGCGCTTACTCTGCTCCCCTGACGGCGTGTGTCCTGTGCCCTGTGCTTTAGATGATGCGGTGGATATAAGCAGCATCCATGAGCGCTATGAGCGACTCTCCGGATGAGCTCGACGCACCAGGCAGCCTCCGCGAGAGAGCGGCCATCTTCTGCCAGGGGAACATGAGCATGCTGGGAGGCGACCCTGCCCTCATCCCACTGCGCTCGCCAGTCCAGCCGCCCGGGGCCCTACCCAGCAAGACCGTTGATACCACCGCTGCCGGCCTCTTCAGAGGGACTAGGTAGGGCTGCTCTCTACCCCCATCCTCCCACAGGGCCCTGGGGCTCCCAGTGCTGCCTGCAATCGCAAAACTCTGCGCTGTAATGGGCTCTGCTCGCTTTAGTATTGATTATAGTGTTTAAACAAGCGTTGTGCCAAGCAAGTCTGAAGTGCCAATCTATGCGTGCAGATGTCTGTATGAGGGTGTGCACACACTTGTGCGAGCGCCGTCAAACGCGCAAGTCTCATTCCGGCAGTGTTTCCTTTCTTTGCGACTGTGTGTGTCTCTGTCTGTCAGCGTCTGCAACTCAGTTTTCAGTGGTTAATCTTTAACGTGTGTAATCGGCGCGGACCCGCTGCAGAAGCACAGAGCACTCATTGTGCCCTCTCCCACGGGTTTGTCTGAACAGTACAGTAGACTTTGTCCCTGTAAACAGCGTCCCGGCACTCGCCTCTGTATCCCCACTGACAGCTCGGACATGCGTGCAGACACTGGCCCCGGATCAAGCACCTGCTCTTTTCCAGACGCTGCTGGGTAACTCAGTAACTGCAGCGTTAACAGGGAGCTCTGTGATACGGCCAGAGACGCCCGGAAACGCCGGGAGAGATGCGTGTGCTTAGAGATTGGATCGGCTGGCCTGCGCGACGGCGCTTTCTTGCTGAAGTGCCGCCCTTTGTCCGCCCCACCCCTCTGGGGGTGGAGAAGGGTTGGGATTAACAGGACGTGCTCAGTGTGTTTGTGGCGTAAACAACAATCAAAACAAACATGGCCACTGTGCTTCATGATAACGTAAACCTGCCTCAGTTAGCCAGACGACAGGATTATGAACACATTATGGTGTTTATAATACACACATATACAAACAAACACACAAGCAAATTATCACAATATATATTCACTTTTACTTTCTCTCTCTCTCTCTCCCCTCTTCTCCCCACTTTAACACTGTGCATTGTCCCCTAGAATATCTCTATTCTCCCTCAGCTATGCAGCTCAGACCCAGTCGTTCATTATAATGTACACAATTTATTCTGCAGCGTCCATCTGATTCATTAATACCTGTTTCCAGGCTGCCCAGGGGTTGTGGGGCGGGGGGGGGGGGGGCGTGTCAGTGACAGTATGCGGCCCATTAGAAGGGATGAGCTCACAGCTCCAGACCCGTTGCTCCTCGTGCTGCATGAACAATGAGATGGGTCGCAGGTAGACGCGATGATGTCATCCCTTGCTTATGAGTGCGCATCTCCAAGGAGACGGGGCTCCAGTCAGCTGGCCTGTCAGCCCAATGACCTCACCTCTGGTTCCTGGCCTGCAGAAGGCTTGCAAAGTGTCGACATTTTCCTAATAAGGGCAGCTCTTGGTTCCATTAGCAAGACTGGGCTATCTAAAGATCATCTCTTGTTAATCTTTCATATACTGTGATGGTTTTTACTGCATTAATGTTCGGAGGACACATTTCATGGCCTCATTCTCACAGGCTCTCTCTTGCGCTTTCTTGCTTTCTCTCTCTCTCTCTCTCTCTCTCTCTCTCTCTCTCTCTCTCTCTCTCTGTAGGAAATACAGAGAGGGGGAAGAGATGCAGATGAGCCTGGTCTCAAGTCCCTTCCCAGACCTCTTCCCTTCAGAGTGCTTGTTACCCTGGACCAAAACCAGCGCATCTCAGGTAGGACAGTCTCCTCGCTCCCAAAGCCTCCCTCCATACCGAAACACAGCAGACCACAACAACTCCAAATAAGATGAAGCCACCGAAACTGATTCATTTAAACAACAAAAGCACAAATCGGGCCAATCTGACAGAGCCGGGCCCCTGCAAAGGCCAACTGGACTGTATTGCGTCCTGCCATCCAAAAGGAGTCCTCCAGTGAGGCCCCTTCACGCCCCTGCCCTCGTCTTGAGAAGCACAGCACTGGGAGGCTATCAGTGAAAAACAAACACGGTCAGTGTGCGGGCTTATCTCCCCGCTGTTTACACTTTAATGTCATGACAACCGTTTTGTGTTGCGTTACTGTTCCGTCAGCTGCCCGTTCTGCTCCTGCCACAGGCAGGCAGGCGCTGTTGCGCGTGAGGGCGTCACACGTGTGGGCGTGTCGCGTGAGGGCGTCACACGTGTGGGCGTGTGGCTGCGGGGTTTTGCCAACACACTGAAAAGCATGCACTGTCGCTGCCATTGCCGGCTCGTGAGTTTTAATCTTTTATCTTTGTCGATGGTGTTTAACAGCTGAAAAGTTCCACCGTAGTCCAAAAATTCCGAAATGAACGTGCGCTAGCAGGAGGCATGCTGGTGGGTGTGCGCGCACGTGTGTTTCTGTGTGTGTGCATGTGCGTAGACAAATGTGTGTTAGAGAGGAAGAAAATGCAGGGTCAGCGTAAATTCCTCTCAGTGCTATGCTTGTTAGTTGTTTTAGTGTTGGAGAGCTGATCAGAGATCAGTGGTTGCTTCCCCTGTTTTGGATGTGAGCTGGGGGAGTTGATCCTTATGCTCCGAAGCTCACCAGGCCTTCACACCACTGCCCTCTTTATCTTTCCTCAGCAACGTGTGTGGTCATTTGCTTGCAACGCAGACGCTAGTTTGTTAGGTTCACTTCAGTTATATGTTATGTGTAGATTGCTAATAATAATGTGTCTATGAAGGTTTTCGGTCATCCAGGTTAATGAATTACTGAATTACTGAATTGTCTTGTAGTGTAAAGTTTAAGACATTTTGTCATTTATGTGATAGGCTTCACCAGTTTAACTGAGACTGGGGAAATTCAACAGCTTTTAAATCTGGTGATTCATACCCATGACTGCCTGAAACTCAAATTAGGGCCACAGTTAGTTTATGGTGGTGTGTCTTATTAATCAAGGAAAGCAAGTGAAAAAGTGAAAGGAGTTGAAAATGGCTGGAAGTCATAGTTTTTATTGATGGTATACATCAGGATCTCCTGTTGGGTATTGGGAGTGTATTGGTGTAAAAGACACCGTTTACAGACGGACAATCACTTGTGTTTGTAACCCTTGATTTCCAACTTATGTAGGTTAACAAAAATTGTTAAAAATTGTTAAAAATTGAGACTTAAGCCACATGGAATTGAACTAATTTACCTTGTATGTATTTAAAAGAGGGGAAACCCAACATGCAGGTATGTACATTTTGGCATATGTCCACCATATGGTTTTTTGTGATGGTCTTCATGTCTGAGTGTAGCTGGTGTTTATTTTTGCCAGTCTCGATGCAACCATTGAAGAAGGCAAGTGACTGGGTGAAACAGTGAATGAAAAAGCAAACGGAAGAATGATGAGTGAAGTGGAAAGTTCCTCCAGTGCTATTTCAGAGGTCTGGTGAGGAAGACAGTTTGGGAGACTGACCCAGACACTCAGTTGTGCCGACATGACTGTGGGGCTGTATAGATGTGCTAATTACTATCAGGTGTGTGTGTTTGTCATACAGAAAGGGCAGAGGGACGGCACGCTGTGTGTATGCATGTGTGTAAGATAGTTTTGTGTGTGTGTGTGTGTGTGTGTGTGACAGAAAGGCCAGCTCGGACTTGTGCTAAAGGCTGAAATTACAGCCTGCAGAGCACCACACAGCATAGTGGAGGAGCCAGTGGCAAGCTGCCCCAAGCTCTCTCAATGAATAATTTTTCAGGCTTTATCATCCTCTCCATAGATATCCAGTGGCTCTATCCTTAATAATTTGTGTGATTCAGCACTTAGTGCAGCTAATCAGACTGCTCATTGTTTTCTTGCTCCTGCTTTGACCAGCTATCTGTTAAAAGGGCATTTGTTATATCTTTCTCTTTGCTTTTTATAAGGGTTTTTTTGAGACGTAGGTCATGGTACAAACCAGAGCCTGTTACCTGATTTGGCTCACACTGGCCAGAAGTCTCTGCGTTAGTGAGCGACTGTGGCTCTCTCTGCTGCTGTGGAAGCCCTGTGAGAGGGTACTGCCTGCAGTGCCTTTTGTCTTTCCGTGGTTTCGGAGGAATGGAGCGGTGAGGTTGTGGCTGCAGCATGCAGGATGACACCGGCATGCCCCCGGGCTCGCGCGGGCCATCCCCGGATGCCGCCCCGCTGGGTGGATGGGGCGCTGTGAACTTGCATGCCAGCCTGACTCGGACTGCCAGGCCTTCGGACGAAGCACGCCTGCAGAGTTACCATGCCACCACTGCAGTCATCCATGCAGCGATGACATCATCCCCTCCCCCAGCCTGCTGCTGAGCACAGTGAGAGGGTTGGACTAGGTTAAGTATTGCATCATCGCTGCCCCCACCCTCCTACCCCCATCCCTTCTTCCCCAACTACAACCCCAACCCCGATCTTAATGGCCCGCAGTTGCCTTTGAAGGTTGGGTTTTATAGCTCAGACAGGACTGAAAATAGATGCCGACTTTGATTTCCCCCTTGAGAATTCTTCCTTCAGAAATTAGATTTATAGGCAGCCCCACTGGAATCTTGGTCTTTATATTTGTAACCTTCTTTAAGGGATTTGGATTGCACCAGACTGCAGTTCCTCTCTTCCTATTCGTTGAACTGCTGCAGGAGCAGTAACAGGTCTCGGTGTTATGGAGTGTCATAGTTATCAACAAGAGGGCACTGTTCCCCAGATATTAAAGTATAGCGAAAACGCACGCTCCCATGTTCAAGCCCTTGAGCTGAGAACATCACACACGTGCTCTTTTGCCTTTTCAGCCAACACAGGCTGGTCACGACGCCGTCAAAGACATTTCTGTCTCGTGCTCCAACGAGATGACCCCCCGTGCCGTACAAAGAAAGGGCCTTTTTGTCTTGCTTGCACCAGGGGGTGAAGTTTACACCACAGACGTGCGCGTCCCCTTAACGAGGTCCGTATTGTTTAGCTGTGTGTTTGTTGGGGGACTTGCAGCTCGTTGTCAGCCGGTCCGATGGGTTGCGGGGGGGTCCGGCCTTTGCCTTAGCGGGGCTGTAACCAGTTACTTCACCAGTGAGAAAACGCCTTGAGCTGGGTTCTGCGTTTGCAGTGTCTTACCGCATTTCTCACCCTGTTGTCCTAAAGCCCTTTACGAGCTACATGCGTGACCCTCGCTTGTCCCGCCCAGATCCGCTTCCCTGCTCCAGGAAATGCACGCTCAGCACCGCTGTTTCACGTCCCCACACCCAAACTTCAGTCCTCCTCCGCGCATGCATGCTGGCATGGCCACATGGCCACCGCGAGCCAGAATCACACGCGGGACGTGGCGGCACGGGGACGTCTCCGTTTTGGAAAACATGAAGGATCCCACTGTTTCGGCTCGAGGTTCCTGCAGCCTGGAGTGATCCCTTAAAGGGAATTCATGAATGAGGAAGAGAAAAGCCTTCTCCCATGGACGCGTTCTGTTTTCGGGCATGCTGCCGCAGTTGTGGTTTCTGTGTTTATGCTTGCCTTTAGTCAGTGTCTTATCTCAGCCCCATGCTGCATCGGTTAGTTACATAAGTATGCCTATATGTATGGTCTCATAGCAATTATGTACGTTTTGACCGTGACTGCCAGTTTATTTATGGAGCAAATTACAGCTCTAAACACATCTCAGCATCATCCTTTATAGTTCAAGGACTGCAGGTTATCCTTTCCCCTCGACACAGACTAAGAACATGCTGTAATATTTCAAGGCAACAGAAGGTATTATTAGCCTAAATACTCTCTCTCTCTCTCTCTCCTCTCTCTGCACCACAATTTGTCCTTCCTTTATTGCTGAGCCAGTTAAATTTGTACTAAATTTGTCCAAGACCAAATGTTGCTTTGAGAATCCCCTTCCCCTGAGCCAGCCAGATTCAGTGGTTTTCAGTGTGGACTTAGCAGCTCTGATGCCCCCTCACACATGGGAATGAGAGGGAGGTTCGCCTGGAAATGAAGCATTTTGATGAAACACCTCACCACTGTGCCCCACCAAATACTATATGGCACCCCAGCCTCAAAGCAGAGGAATTGACAGGTATCAGAGTGGTGATGTAAATTACGTGAGTTATTACTGAAGAATAAATAAATTAAAAATGTGCCATTTCTATTACCCTGCATTTCAATTACACGGATAGGAAAGCTTTTAACAAGCACAGCGCACTGATAATGTGGCAAACAGTTGTTTTGACTGAAGAAAGCAGGTGCAGTGATTGCAGGAGCCTCAGTTTCAGCTTTGTCATCCGCTGTTGGACGTGTGTTTGTGTGTGCATGTGTGTCTGTGTCCAAAAATAGCCCCATGTAGCAACGCTGAAAAGACATAAACATGATGTGAAAACCATAGTCGCACCGTGGGACAAGACAGTGAAGTGTCATGGGTGTCCCAGAGCAGTAATGTCTACTTATGTATTCATTCAGACTCACTTAGTGCCTGTAATGATCATGATTTTCTTAGTGAAAGAGCATTTGTGTATGTGTTTGAATGTGTTGCGAACATAAAATTGTTAGTTTTTCTTTTTGAAGTTATTTGTCTGTGTGTGTGTGTGTGTGTGTGTGTGTGTGTGTGTGTGTGTGTGTGTGTGTGTGTGTGTGTGTGTGAGAGAGAGAGAGAGAGAGAGAGAGAGAGAGAGAGAGAGAGAGAGAGACAGACAGACAGACAGAGACATGGGCATTAGGGGCACACTTAGTGGACGAGCTTGTGAAATAAAATCCTGCTGCTCTTTGGATTATGACCTCAGTCTTGCTCACACTACCCCCTCAGGGACCCAACAACTGCTGCAAATACAGCGACACACACTCCAAATGCAGCCTTATGACATGGAAAATGAACATTTCTGCTTCTATCCCCTTGATAATTTAAATAAATTCACATTTCTGTTTGGTCACCTTTAGATTAGGCACAATGCTTTTTAAAAAATTTGCTTTCCTTTACAATTTGAACTTGATGGAAAGTGTAATCTGCCATTTGGGTTCCACTGCCAACTGCAAGACGAGGCAGATAACGTGGCCAGTCTCACCAGATATGTTGGAATCCATTTTGTTAGTTTAGTTGCATTTTATTGTTCAAGGCAAGACTTTAAGATGCTCATCTGAAATATCGGATTAATACTTCTGACACTCCTGAAAATGGATTTAACTTGCGGACTGTCAGTTTGATTAATTATAACTAATCCTCTTTTGCATAACTCTGAAGCAGTGTTCTGCCTAGACAAATATTGTACAGTTCTCAGTGACTTAAATCAATTTCAGTTCATTATTTTTTTTTAGTCTTATGATTATGATAGTTATTATGTGAATTAAGAATTTTTTTGACCTGCCTAAATTCAGTATGCAAGTGATCTGACAGCATTAATCTGATAATCTACCAAGATTAGACTGATTATAGATGATACTCATAACAGGTTTTCTTAACTGCTTAAACGTCACACTTGACATGTCATCTCGGTTTCAAAGAACATTTATGCACACCCATAAGATTGGAATAGTTGGCAAAACTGCCTACAAAATCCATTTTTGAACTCAGTCCAAATTTACTATAAATCAGTTGAAGAGAATTTTGCATTAAGTATGGAAAACATTGTGAAATCTTCAGTTGTCCTACAGTCAAAAATGATCCTTTGAGTAAAATGCAATTTTTAGCATAGACTATAGATAAACATTTTACATGCATTCCAGCTTTCCTCATGTTGTTTCAGTTTAGTTGATTAGCAGACCATGATATGATGCTAGTGCTATTCAAATTGTTGAGAGCAGTTGTAAAAGTAGAATAACTCTCTCTGGGGTGTGTGGTTATATGAAAATAAACTGCTCCAAGGGAGAATCAACCCTTCCTCTTTGCATCTGTGTTGCATCACACAACTCTCTCTCTCATATTCATATATATATATAAAATCACACTCTCTCACACACACACACACACTCACACACACACACACACACAAGTGATTTACAATTATGTAAAGCAATTGAGGGTTAAGGGTCTTGCTCAGGGACCCAACAGTGGGGCTTGAACCAGCAACCTTAAGTACCTTAACCACTGAGCTACCACTGCCTAGTG
>NC_137500.1:36495000-36510000 GCF_041902795.1 Electrophorus electricus
TAATCCATGAGACAGGCTGAACTGAGGTATGCTGAACTCCCCCACTCAGCACTAAGGCAGGTTAAAAGGGAAAACATGCCTGAAATCGTTCTCGAAGCTGCCAGTGTAAGCTTGGAGTGAGAGTTTGCAAAGGTCACATGGAACGCTGGAGGGTGTTACTGGAGGTGGTTTAACCAGAACGGCACGTTGAACTACAAAAGAAAAAAGAAACATAAATTAATCCAGTCTGTTTGCAGATCAAACAAGCCGAGAATTCATCCCTTGTCACTCAAAATCTCCAAAAGGAGATCCATGAAGGGCTACAGAATGTGACATAGTCTGACAGCAACATAATAATAAAAGCAAGATTTGAGATGGGCACATGTGAACTGCAGGAAGGGTGAAGGCATGTCGAAGGTGCGCAGGAGTCTGACATCCATGCTGCTGAACTAGGGATGGGAGAAGAGAGAGGAAAAATGGAGGGAGCATCGGACAAGCATGGGCCATGGCAAGGCCGATCGTGTGTGATTCTCAGATAGAGTTGCAGCTGTGAGGTGAGAGGTTGCGACAGGCGAAGGCCAGAGGCATTAGTGAACTGTTCCATGCAGTCCCTTCCTCGAGCTGTGGAGCATTAACCACCTCCACAGCCCGAGGAAAGGTTATCAGAGCTGGAAAGCACAGCTGCTGTTAATTTGGCATTGATAATTTTGCTATGCACACACAGCAGTCCACGGTAGGGTTAAATAGGGCAATACAGACAGCACAAGGTTTAATAACGATACTTCTAGAGCTCCATTATATATCAGCCTGCTCCACCTACTTCAACATAGCAGGCCAAACATAACTAAATTGTCGATCAAAATTTATTTCTGGGTGAATCATGAAGATTGAAACAAATCAAAATTGATGTTTCCTCTAAAACGTTGTTTCAATATGTTGACAATACAAAGAGAGGCACAATGACTGTGGGCACTTCAGAACACACAGGAGAATTCACACCGAGACCAGGTTCTGTCCTCTCAGTTTTCTCTCAGTGCAGTCGAAGAGCCCCTCGCTTTGAAAGCAACAGGCCTCATCTATAATGCATTCAGATAAACACAGCTAACCACATTCTGTTCTAGGGATTAGCATGGATATCTGAGGCACTAATGCATCAGTTCCAAAATTTAGATGACATTACATGACATTAAATAATGCACAACTAGTGGCTGGCAGAAAAGTGCCATGCTCATTTTTCTGAACAAATTCAGACTTAAGAGCTCTTTGATTCAGCTGTTCTCCTAGGAATGGAAGACCCCTTGTGCAATCACTCCTTCATAAATATATGCATATATATTTTGTTAAAACAAATTCTTTGTGGGAGCCAGTTCAGAACTGGAACTGAAAAATTCAATCAATGCCCATCCTCTGTTATGTTGTATAGCGACAGTTGGTGCACAAAGCTGTCATGGGTGTAATCAGGTTAGTGCTAATCTTATTTCCTTGTTTAACTGAGTGAGGCTGAGGGAGACAGTCCCACAGTGTTTCACTGTTCCCAGCATGCCTTGATCCAGAGCTTATCTTGGCGCACAGAAAACCAAACACCGATTAAACTCACACATTTTTAATGCTTGACTTGTAGATTCCTCTATCCTCTTAGGTTTTAGAATGTACTGAAGTCATGGAGAAAGCTCTGTGTGTGTGTGTGTGTGTGTGTGTGTGTGTGTGTGTGTGTGTGTGTGTGTGTGTGTGTGTGTGTGTGTGTGTGTGTGTGTGTGTGTGTGTGTGTGTGTGTGTGTGCGCGCGTGTGTGGGTGAACAGCGGAGGTTGCTGAATGCAGTTCTTTGTGTTCAGTGATAGCACTCAGCACAGCTGACGCTACCGTTGCAGATGTTTTATCTGCACTGTGCTTTTATCTCTCTCTGTCATACTCGCATACAAACACATGCATGTACGTGCATATGCACATACACACAAATCTGTGAAAAACTCCAAGGTAATTTTATTAAGCTACCATGTTAATAAGTGCAAGATGTTATCATTGTGTAAGATATAGTCATGGTTGGGCTGTTTGTGGATGGACTCTCTGTCTCTCCACAGAACTGAGAGAGAAATTTACCGAGGGATACCAAACAAGGACATGGCCCATAAAGTGCAATCTCGGCACCATTCAAGGAGAGTGAGCTGTTACCACAGATGTGTGTGTTACAGTCAGGGAGAAACACACCACACACGCACACACCACACACACACATAAACACAGTATGTAAGTACACAAACACTTACAGACACACACAAACCCACAGAAGTGCGCAGTGGAGTTACCTAACACAGCAGCAGGCCTTTTTTCAGCTTCAGTCAAAAAATCGGCACTTTCTTTACTGCGGTATTTACACTGATATGTGATATCATTAACAGTTTCCCAACTGTAATATCTTGTAATGTTGTCACACTAGGGAAAGGAGTAGGGTGGCTAGGCACGATGGTCACTATCCGGTCAGTGATCTGCAGGTTCGGCACTCCGGTGGCATCGTGCACATCTTCACGCCATCTATGTACTCTTGCGCTGTGATTGCAGCTGTGCCGGGCCGTACCGCACTGCCACGGAAGGGAGAACTTCCTTATCGCCGTCCCACCTCCTCATGTGGCGCACGAAGTGAAGGCTGCTGTTGGTTTGGGTCTCGGGTAGACTTCTGGAGAGCTGCAGCCTGAGGAATCCAAACACTCCCCACTGATTCGTTTACATTGAGTGCATCCTACCATGTCCTCTGAAAAAGAGTTCATTGAGCCAGATCTTGCACTTTTGTGTTAGATGAGGAGATCCATTAGTGCACCCCCCCCCCAAACCCAACCCCCCATTGCATCATTGTTCCGGCTTGTAAATCCCACTTACTGATTAAAGAGTAGATTGCTTACTTCATTTAGAGGTGATGTCACCACAGCAGGCTATGATTGGCTGAGAATGGTGCTAACCCTTGTCCTACTGGAGACCTTGCTATACTCTCGCGGAGGAAGATGAGTAGCAGGTCATGCCACTCGAGATCTAGTAAACTGAGAAGATTGCATGAAAAAGCTTAGTTATTGTTTAAAAAAAATCCTGAAAAATTCAAGCCAAGTCTAGTCCCCGACTATTCGTGAAATAAAGTGTTTGAAACTTGTTCAATTAGTTCTGTTTTATGCAGTCTAAGAGCCTCCAAGCCTCAACATGCAACTGTGTTTTTGTTACAAGCATGAGTGGCCACGGTATGTGTTCGTCAAACACAGAGCTTTCACCTTCTTGTCTGCACGCTAGCACACTCTAGGCTGACTTTGCTAAAGGCATGAATAATAAATGGCCCATTCTGAGCCCTCTCTCCACTCTTTACGCCATGGCTCAGTCTCGCTGCCTTTCCCTTTCTGTCCCTCTTCCTGGCTGCTTTTTTCTCTCTCTTTCCCTATCCCCCCTTTTTTTTTTTTCTTCTCCCCCCCTCCTTCGACCCCGCTCCGTCTCTCCCCGCCATCCCTGGCCACCTTTTGCAACTGGAGACCGAGTTGCCCTGACCTAGAATTACATTCAAGCAGCACCTTTGGGACCGCTACAACCCCCATGCTGAGCATGAGACGCGGGACGCGGCTCGGTCACGGCCCAGGGAAAGGCAGGTGAGGCAAAGCCCTGTGACATTTTCTAGTCCTTTCCCCTCCTCCTTTCGCTGTGCCCGCCCCGAGAAGGGAGGGCGGGGGAGATGGGGTTTACCCCCACAGCTTGCAGTGGGTGAGGGATGGCAGTTGATTGGGCAGAGTGCTGGTGACATGCAGAAGGGGAGGCAGGAAGTGCCGGAGCTCTGAGTCTGCCCTCCTTAATTACCTCATTTTGGCGAGAGAGAGAGAGAGAGAGAGAGAGAGAGAGAGAGAGAGAGAGAGAGAGAGAGAGGGAGGGAGAGAGAGAGAGAGAGGGAGGGAGAGAGAGAGAGAGAGAGAGAGAGGGAGAGAGAGAGCTGCTGCTCCCTCAGCTGATGTACATTTCTATGTACCACATAAAATCCTGCTCCTACAATGCTGTGTACTCAGCTTTACCTAAATTGCAGAGCTAGCCCCAAATCACAGCCCTGCCTGCCGCCTTACACAGGGGTAAGTCATGCTAAAATACAGATTTCCTCTTTTGTTTCTGTGTGCGTGTGGACATTGATTGCCCGTGTGTGTGTGTGTATTCGTATATTTGTGTGTGTGTGAACTGGTTTGTGCCCCATAGGAGAGGATGAAACAGTGTTCTCTTTCTGCAAGGGATAATTTGAGAACTCTTTGATAGCTGTTCTAAACTTAGACTGGACCGAACGGACTCAGATTTGGCGATAACACGCCACACTCCTGCCGCCGCTGCTTTCGGAGGGTGCGCGCCTCGTATACGTGTAGCCTGTGAAAGGGAACATTCACGATTTCCTCCCAGTCCATTGGCCTGGCACTCAGCTCCTCACCGTCGTCCTAAATGAATGGGGCGCTGAGTGTAGAGTCAAACGAGCTCCGTCAAGGCAGAGGTCCTCCGCTCTCGCACGAAGGGCACGCGCGTCCGCGCCTGCCAGCGCCGTTTCGCGTGGAAAATGTCTCGGCTTTTGCCAGGTGACTCCGGCTATGTCTGCGTGGGAACTTTTTTCGCTGTCTGACCAATGGGTGTCCGTGCGGCAGGTGATCAGAGTGTACAGCGAGGACAACAGCAGCCGAGCCGTGGAGGTGCCCAGTGACATCACGGCTCGGGATATCTGCCAGCTGTTTGTGCTGAAGAACCACTGCATTGATGACCACAGCTGGACGCTGTTTGAGCACCTCACTCACCTGGGGATCGGTGAGTACATGCTCCGTCACTGTATGACTTTTTTTATCCTTATTTGAAGGCGCGTCAATTTGTTTTTGTTTTTGTTTTTTTGTCTTTGTTCTGATGTTTATGCACTTTCATCTCTTGTTTATGATTTTAGTATAACAAGAAGTTTAATATAACAAAACAAATTCTTATTTGGAGGGCAGTCCCTTAATATTGTGCCTACACCTATATTGCAGAAATGTAAGGGTTGGCTTTGTTGCTTTGGACAAAATGCTGGCAGTGGCTGTTCTACTTGTGTCTTAGAGTCCTATAGACTGAATTATGCCTCACTGTAAAGCAGTGCAGACATCTAGCATGCTTTGAGCCATAAACAGTGTAGCAAGGTGCTTGTCTTTATCTGTGAGCTCTCAGACTGCAGTATCAGATTCTTTCTGTACTAGTGAAGCCAGATGAGCACGGCAGGATTCCGCCATTCTTTATGTCGGAGAACTGTTCTTACCGCATGCCACTGGAACTGCTCTCGGCACTCAAGCTGAGTTCTTGGGTCTTGCGTCCTGTATGACATAGATCTCTACTGAGATGCTGCCCCATTCACTGTGAAATATTTCATTTCATGCGACATTCAGATCACCCTTCAGAATCTCTGAGGAGCATCTCTGCCAGAACATAATCGGTGCATCTCTGACAGTCAAAGACATTAAAAGCTGCTAGTCTCACATCTACTAACATAACAAGACTGAATATTTGTCTGATATTGAAAGGTTGCACTGGGAGGAAACATGCCTGGAAAAATGGCATATAGTCTTGAATGCATGTGGCCAGCTAGAAAGGATTAAATGAGTGTGATGTGGTAGCAAGCCTAATGAGGTCAATAAGTTTGAGCTGGTAGCAAGCCTAATGAGGTCAGTGCATTGAGAATCTGCAGCAGACACCAAGGGTTTAATGTACTGTTTGCAAATGTGGTCCATGCCTTCAGATAAACTGACTATAGTTTGAGGAATGCATAGCTGTATTGGACTGAAAAATCTCAGGGAACCTAACGGTACAGTTCTGGGCACCATCTGCTTTTGCACAAGAAGGCTGAAGATCTAAGAGTGAAGGATTTCTAAAGAACATGGGGAGGTCTGGAAACTCATTATAGAGAACTGTAATGCATACAGAGTATATATTGGTTAGAAGAGATGTGTTTAAGCCATGGCCTTTCTTTAAAACTTAAGTTTGCATTACAATTATAGCCCACATATTCAGAGAATCTATAGTGGTTTGAAGGGGAGCAAGCTTTGCGATCGAAGGCTGAACCAATGGAAAACTCCAAACGATGATGATGTCAGCTGCTAAACAGCTTTTCTGATGTCTCATATTTGTATCTTTATATAAACAGGCTTAAGATGCAAAGCTCAAAAAGTTAGGCAGAGTGATCCCTGAGTTCTTGACGGGATTCAAAGTTCCTTAGAACTTTTGTGCATGGCTGCTGGGTTAGTGGAATGTTCCTGTGTAATTGTGCTGTAAAAATGCCAGCAACAGGTTCCAACTTTCACAGGGCTATGGTATCAGCAGATGCAAAGACCATGAGAGTAAATCCAGGTTGAGGCAAACCAGACACTGCTATAGAGTACCGAGGTGGGTATTTAGTAAATTCCTGGTGGGATGAATGACTTGGATTCAATTACAGTATAAGAAAATATCACTTAGATACACCGCAGCTGCAACTAGCTTGCTAGTTAGAAAAGCCTAGTGAGACTGTAGCTAATTGCTATATCTATAATGTTGCTTGCCTAAAATGTAGAACAAAACACATAACAGAGATGCAGTATATAATCCAAACGTTGATGGCAAACCAAATATTCCTAATAAAAAAACAAAACAAATGTGAGCTGTAAAAAATGCCAGTGACAGTGAAATGATTGAATTCACTTCTGACACCAGTGTGATGGACCCATATCAAAACTCCACCCAAAGCAATAAATGGGACAGTGGCTAAGCTGCAGGTCCCCAGAGCTCACACAGTGTCCTGGTAAACAGTAATGCCATTTGAGATCTTCTTTCGGTCTGAGGAAGGAGGCATGAGAGGAGGAACTGATGTTCCACACGGTCATCCAGAGAGATGGCACCTGACGATGTGAGGTAGAGAAAGCCAGAAATGGAGAAGCAGCCCCGAACTCCAACGAGGACGACACCTTCGGAGTGGCTCGGAAGAGATGGAGCGGGGATCGTTGACCGCGGCGGAGAAGACAATCATGATACGGATAAGAGAGCCTTGAAATAAGACCGTGTCTTGTAGGTCACCAAGGAATTCCACGGAGTTGGAGGATCTCTTAGTATCCCAGAAAAGAGGGGGGTGCCAAACTGAAGGAAAGCCAAGGAGAGGAGACACTATGAGCAAGAGGAAAGAAGCACAGATGATGGTATCCAGCAAAGGGCCTTGGCCAGGGTGTCGAAAATGAGTAATGAGGCGTTGTGGCCAAATTAGGCACAGTAGCTGTTGCAGAGGAAAGCTTGCGAATAAATTAAGTGCAGCAAACAGAGAAGACATGAGACAGTACAAGCCCTTCTGATGCTCATATGCAAAAGGACATCACAGAGAATGGTACTGGCGAGTAGAAAATACATTAGCAGTAGAAAAGTTTCGAGCCTGGCCTTTCTTCCAAACTTCAGTTATTGCATAACTCCCATCAGTGTGAGTCTCCAGCAGGCAATAAAGGGTTAACTCCACTCGCAGTGACTCCCGCACCCCACACAGGAATATTCCTCAGCAGAAATCTTCCCATCGTTACATAATTCGACCGTCTGTTCCCTCCTGCCCCCTTTTCTCTCTCCTTTTCTCTCTCTCCCTCTCTCTCTCACTAGCCTCTTTCTCTCTGTATGTATTTTCTCTGATATGTAGATATCCCCCAGTTAGGCACTTCTGCTGCCTCATGATACATAGCCCTCCTCTTCAGAATCTTTCTTCCCAGTGCATAAAGGAGTAAGGATACTGTTCCCAGATCGTCCCCGCTGTTCATTCATCTAAATGAAAACTGATCCTAAGTCAGCTTGCTTCGTGAACACATGCCTGACTGAATGTTATCAGAAAAGCAGAATATATTTCCTGAGTGTGTATGAAAACAGTTTCTTACTGACTTCCAGGCCTGCTGCCACAAATAGAATTTGTAATGTAATTTGCACTGCAGTATAAATATCTGTTATTTCTACAGTAGACAGCCCTACTGCAGTGAACCTAGTTATTATAACCAGGCTTTTGAGGGAGCCTGATTTTAAAGGTATGGTCAGTATGTTTGAACAAAATCTTTTTTTTTTCTTTTTTTTTTTTTTTTTTCTTTTTTGCATATCTGGTACATGATTCTTTTTGTCATGGGCTTTGATTAGTAAGTGATTTGCCTAAAAGATAAGACTCCTTGCAAAACTACATTTTCATCTCAGCATGCCTGAAAAATCTTAAATCTTAAATATCTTAAATCTTAAAAATCTTAAATATTCACTAACTTGTGGAATGTTCATAAAATTGTGGAAATCCCACATTAGGAATGTATGGCTTATAGTTTAGTGCTATCCTGTTTCCTCCCAGTGCAATAAAATCAGCCTCCATCTGAACAAAAGCCCATAATAATCAAAATCCCTCACATATCTATGAAAGAAAACTCACTCTTGCAGTAAATTACTTAGCACAGGCACAACCATGAAAGTTAGTGTCCGGTACGAACAACCTTATTCTACCAATGTAATAAACCGTGAATTAGTTGGAAACTCCAGAAGCTTGAAATGGTCCATGTGAAAGGGAAGGTAATCAGCTCATGCATCAGTGGCTAGGTGATTAGAGGTAAGAACAGTGGAGCATTCACAATAAGCCCAGTGAACCACACTGGCAGCTATTAGGCCCCGTGCTGCAAGGTTTACCTGATGTGTCTTTTAGTGGCCTACAACGCTAGTTACTGCCTAGATGAAGTGTTGAGGATAAAGACGCGCTGCACATCGAAAATAAATTCCTCTGATGTTGTTGATTATATGTCTTAACATAGTGTTCAGACAGCTATAATCTATAGTGTCTTACTCATTAATGTTTGTTTTTTTAATCAGAGTTTACAATATGGTTTGGTAGAAAACTGTGCATGATTCATTTAAGTTAAGCCTTATGTAATTAGAGTTTACAGTAAATATAGCTTCCGTGTGGTCAGGCTGGATTTTTTGATGGTTTGAGCTCAGAAGAGTTTGCAGTGAAGCAGAAATTAGGCCCTGCGAGTAGCTGAGCAGAACTCTGGGTTCATGTGTGCTCAGCCTGGTATGATCTCATCACAGCTCAAGCGCTTCTGGTGTTCTTCACCACCTCGGCCTAAACGCAGCTCCTAGACCGGAAGCCACCTGACGGATGGATTCACCCCTCCCTTCAGCCCAAAGAGCTGTCTCTGGCACGGCTATGAGCCATGAGGTTCACACCCAGCAAATGCACAGCGCTGTGGGGGTGGGGTTGCTCCCCTCTGTGGACGCAGGTCTACTCAAAGTGATGAAATCCAGATCTTCGACTCTTCAAGTGTCACTGGCCAAAGAAAAGGCCTCTGAACTGGCCAAAGATGAACAGCAAGTGGAAACCCCCTGTACAGAGCACAGACCAGCCATTGACTCCTCCAGCAACAAGGAAGCCTATGAGTTGCTCTAGCTCTGATTGCATATATGTTATGGGAATTAATTAGTCTTGAATAATATCATTCTCACTCTTCCAGATGGCTTCCTCTAAATAGCTGCTTTCCGTTCATTCATTAAACATTCATTTGGGGTTCAAGGAACTGAATAATCTTTAATGATAAAGTGAAGTAATGCAGGCGGCTCTCCCAGTTTCCCAGACTCCCTGTACCTCACGCGTATTATTATTAGAGATTATTCATTAATGAAGCATAAGTTTTTGTAAATATATTAATAATTAACTTGTCAAGCCCACATTGCCAAGGGGATGCAAAGGCCAATGCTTGGAGTGAGTGAAAACTTTAAAAATAAAACAGAAGGTGCTCTAAACAGAAGGTGCTCCAGCAGGGTTTGCTATAAATATAGCACAGGGATTTAGAACTTACACTACTCACTCGGCTGAAGTGTGTGTGTGTGTGTGTGTGGATGGGATGTAGTATATGTGGGACTCCATGTGGAAGTGTCTCTCACTCCCCTGTCCTGCGTTGGTTCCTGAATGCTCATGTCTCTTTCCTTGTATTATTTTCAGAGAGAACCATAGAAGACCATGAGTCAGTCCTGGAGGTGCAGTCTAATTGGGGCATGGACTCAGACAGCCGCCTGTATTTCAGGAAGAATTATGCCAAATATGAATTCTTCAAGAAACCTCTGGTGTGTGTTTGCGTGTGTATCTCTGTGTGCATGTGCAGCGTTTTCTTGGCGAAAAGTTAGTACATGCTGCCTTGAATATGCAGAATTGATTTGGCTGGTAGCAGTGGGGCAACAGTGTACGTGAAGATTCTCATTTAACTGTAATTAATAAAACTTGTGTAAAATCTGTCACTTAACATTACACATCGCAATCTGGAGCAGTTATAAATTCAAGGCTTGTGCTCCACAGCATCAACAAATTAGGACTCAGTTAACTTACTTCTGCTGTTAGCAGTGATCTGGAGGGCTTGAATTTAGAGACGAACATGGAGCCTGTGGAACTCCTGCTGATTGTGCCTGGCTTTGCTCCACCTGTCAGGATCATTCCATTCTGACAGGGCCAGGAGCACTTTTGTTAGGGTGGAGTGGTGAGGTGGGGGGTTGACTTTTTGAGAGGAAGACTTGACAGCCTTGGCTGACAATGCTCTCCCCAATGTCGCCAGGACTTTTTCCCAGAGAATATGGTGTCTATATCAAGTGAAGCCAATGGACTCATGAACCACTCCCAGCTTATCCAGGTATCCACTTTTAGACGTCTCATTATTACGTGTAATGATTTGTGACCTTTGAGATGTAACAACATCGATGTAACGACACCAAAGACGTTTGTAGTCTTTCTGACGGGAGTTTTTCTTGTCTGCCTACACTCAGACATTTCTGAACTCCAGCACGTGTCCGGAGATTCATGGCTTCCTCCACTCGAAAGAGCAGGGCAGGAAGTCCTGGAAGAAGTTCTACTTTGTGTTAAGAAGGTCTGGACTGTACTTTTCCAATAAGGGCACATCGAAGGTAATTTGCATGTTGCTCAGTAATCCTTAGCATGCCCTGCTACCTCTCCCTCTCTTACCCTTTATCATTTTTTAAACACTTCTCAGGCTTTAGCTGGTATTTAGCTAGAGTGAACCTGTTCAGCTCTTTTCACCCAGGGTTTATAATATCTTCAGCAAGCAACACCAGTCATGCACCACACCACTTGATCTCGCCGATTAGATTTCTTTGGAGATCACCCCCACAAGCTTATCCGGCCCAGGACAGATGTAAGAGGCAGGCAGAGCTCGTTTTTGATAAACCCTCCCCGACATGCTCCCCGGTGCCCTCATACAGCCGCTAATCTCCCGCGGCCCCATCGTTGGATGTGACGGCTCGGGTGAACAGCCTGGCATTATGGGCCTCAGCTGGGCCAAAACCGGTCAAGCCGGATTTTCCTCCAGCGTGGGGCTGGGGAGCGTGCCAACCTCTGAACCCTCTCCGCTCACCACAGGTGAAGCTTATACCTGCTGGGTGTCGTGCCAACCAGTGCTGCCTCCTTCTCCTTATCCTATCGCGCTCTCCTTTTTCATTTTTCACAACAAAGACTTGTTGTTCGGCGCGTAAGAGGAGCTCGCGCTCATCTCGCTAATACCGCCCGGGAGCAAAGGCCTGCTCCAAGTCTGCTCCTCATCTCCATGTCTGACTTGGCGTGTTTTGGGCCACGAATCCTTTGCCTCGGATAAAATATTAGCACTAGTCAGTCTTTGCCTGTACTGGGGTAGGCAGGGCCTGCTGTTCTGCATGTAAAGTCAGTCACTCTGTCTGTCCGCGGGTCGGCATCTGTTGGCAGCGAGGAAATTAGAATAGTGTAGCACACAGGAATGAGACAACGGCTTGCTTTGTGCTGCTTTGCTTGGGAAAGACTTTCAGTACTTTCTCCCGCTTGTTTTTTTTTTTTTTCCTTTTCACTTGGCTCTCTTTCACTGTTGTTAAGATAAAGCTGTTGGCATTGTGATGTGTATTTGGTTCTCCAATTGTACATATTACACCATGCTTGTAATTGAGAGAGCAGCCCCATTTGAAAGAAGAGATTGCCGTAAGTCTATTACATTGTGCCAGTATTGCCTTTGATTTTAATCATACGTTGTGAAGTCCTTGAGAACATTTCACCGAACACTGAACCTTAAGTCTTTTAAGTGAAGCTTAGATGGACTATCAAACTAAATCCGCGCAATTTTAAGCGGGGCTGGTCGGCTCAGTCCCAGTGCTGCAATCTAAGCCAAAGCCTTACACGCCTTAATGTCCTGGTACACTTTAAATCCTGCTCCTGCCATGTGAGCTAGAGGTCTTAGAATAACAATGGCGAAGCATAACAGCCTCAGCTGTGCGGTCAGAGCTGCGTTGGGAGGCCTTCGCCTTAAGCCGGGACCTCGCCACTCACTTCTGTCACGCCACACACACACACACACACACTTGCTTATGCTGACAATTCACTTCTGTTAGGCCTCACCATAACGCAGTACACCCTTCGTTTGTTTAGCACGTGTCCTGACAGTGCGCTGGATGCTGGGCGTAGCTCACATTTACACTCATCCTCCTGCTACAGGAGGCTTAGCACTGGAAGTCAGGGCCAGAGGCGGAAGAATGCAGGACACCTCCACCCACACCCAGAAAGAGCAACACAAAATTGGTGTTTGGAATAAGAAAGTGTTCATATGGTGTTTTCTCTATTCTTTTATTTTGTCAACTATGTTATTTACTTGCTTCTTTTTCTTTTCTTTTTTTTTTAACTAATCACGCTAAACTCACACCTGATGTCCAATACCTCCCCTCCTCTTCCCCTCTCTCTCCATTTCCCTATTCCTTTCTTTCTTGGTTTCCTCCCTTCCTCGTCTTCTTTCTCTCTCTTTGTAAGGAGCCCAGGCACCTGCAGTTTGCTGCAGAGTTCTGTGACAGCGATGTCTACACTTTGTTATCCGCCAGGAAGACACACGGAGCTCCAACCGACTACGGATTCTGTGTGAAGGTTTTTATGCCTCTTCCACTACCACACACCCACCTAAATTACATTTAGGATATAATAACCATAATTAAGTGTTGCATTTATCTAGGCTTTACTGTTTAATGGGGGTGGTGGAAATCTTTAATCAAACATTGGATGTGACTTCTTGTCTCCCATGATTTTTGCAGAGATGTTTAGAAGCTTAGACTGATCTTTGTCAGGTTATGTAGCTGATAAAACATTATACTGAGCTTATTTTATGAGATTCATGTGTTTAAAAACCTTTTATAAACATTTAAGATCTTTTTGTTTCAGCTAAACAGGTACGAGTCAGGTGATAAGGGATGATGGGTGATGAGTTGAGTTATGATAAGGGTTTGATAAATAAATACATTTTTTATGGGCAGCCTAAGACTTTGGCACTGTATATTTATCAGGGCACAAAATATCTAGTTGCAAATAAAGAGGTACGTCGTGCCGATTCTTCTGAGCTTTTTTCCGTTGACTTTGGCTGGGTTTTTTTGCTTTATTCTCTGTCCATGTGATCTAGCCCGGCTTTTGTGTTGAAGGCGCGGTGCAGTTCTGCCCTGTCTGCAAGTGTTGCAGCTGTATACCTTAATTGTGTTACAGTGTGGTTCATGTTCTCAGGCTGAATCGCAGCCTTTTCTGCAAATGCAGCCTTGTGAGGGTGGAAAACCAAACCAGTTTTCTTCTACCCATTTCGCAACACATCTGCCCAGATACAAAACCATTCGTTTTACCTTTAATCGCACTAAAGATTTTTCACGTCAACAATGTATTGCGGTTTCTTTTATTCATCTCTTATATGTTGCTGTTAAGCCTTTTATATAGTACAGGCATGGCCTCAGACTCTCTCGGACAATTCCGATTTTAGCGTGACGATGAGGAGACGCTGGTGTGAGGTGAACACACTCTCGCAGCTTGGTCAGGTGTTTTTTTCTGCATGTCACTTTGTGTGCAGCCGAGTAAGTCTAGCTCGGCACGGGACCTCAAACTGCTGTGTGCTGATGACGAGCAGACCAGGACGTGCTGGATCACAGCCATGCGCCTCTTCAAGGTGAAAGCTTTCTCTCCATTTCTCTCTCACTCTCTCTCCATCTACACCCCCTGCTTCTTTCCTCTCTCGTCTTCTCTGCTTTGCCCTCATCGTGAGGTTTTTCTATATTTTTAACACCTTCCCGACTAAGCACAAGGCACAGAGCCATTGGTGCGTAGAGGACTCTACTTAAAGTAGAGGCTGTCTGTATAACGTTCCACAATCGCCAGCTGTTCTGCACCACCCAGTCCCAATTCTACGTGGCGCGTCTAACGTGGTGCCGTTGTCTTGTGTGCAGTTTGGGATGCAGCTGTACCAAAACTTCATCCAGCCTCATCAGAAGCAGAAAAGCTCTCCGATGGTGAGTTCCTTCATCCACTCAGACTGGTCAGTAGGGCATTCAAGAAAGAAAGAGCCTTATGATCCATATAAGCTCATTTTAATCGTGCAGAACTAGAATGAAGATCCTGTATCAGAAAGCTCAAAATATCCCCCAGTTCATCCTGTTCCTCATCTTGGTACGGCTCTGTCTGACTCTGAACTGGGCTTGTTTTACAGGGCCTTTGGCCAACAGAGATTCTTAAAGGTGCCATAAATAGCAGGGGCTGTAGTTTCATACTCATTTCTGGGAACAATTTAGTAATTTTGCCTCTAAATGAAAGTATAGTGTGCAAGTAAGCCCCTGAGCTCTTCCAGCATGTACAGTATGCTGGAGCAGACAGGCGAACTCTAAATATAACCCATCATCAGCTGCTCACTCACTTTACAACTCATCACCTCAGCCTTGTTGTTAGAGGACAGAATGTGTACTGACCCAGACACACACACACGCATACACATGCATCCCACACACAAATACACACAGAGGTGGAAAGTAATGAAGTATATGTAGTTGTTACTGTACTTTCAATTTTTTATATATATCTATACTTTTCATTCTCTTTAATTATATTCACTACATTTCATAAGAAAATCAGTACTATTGAAACCAGGCTTGTGTTTGGTTGCTTTGAAATAGATCTGCACATTTCTACAGGTCATCTGTGTATAGCTATAAAGTGTTTGCTCCAAAAAAAT
>NC_137500.1:36515000-36542500 GCF_041902795.1 Electrophorus electricus
AAATGTGATATGTGTAGTTTGTTTGAGAGGTCTGTGGCTAGCTGAAAAGACTCCGAGCTCCATGCATGCTGTAGGACACATTTCGTCCGCCTGCGACAGTTGCGTTAGCATGAGCAAGTAGCCATGGACATACATGCAGACACACACACACACACACACACACACACATACATGTCCCTTCAGTCTCTGTTCTGCCGGAACGTGGAATGTATCAATGCACACAGACACATACCACAGAGATCCACATACCACTGGCACCCATGTACACACCCACTCAACACATGCACAGAAACATATACACACTACCCTAGAACAATGCTGGATCACACTGTAAGTGGTTTACATGATGATAAATTTTCAAACTCGGACAAAATGTTATATAGATACATCATCACTCACTATTAATAATCAAACATTTCATAACTCTTCTATATAAAAAGTGATATTTTCAAAATGTACTTGTCAAGATTCAGGTTCACAGTGCTCCACACCTGAGTTGATAAATGTTTTGTTTTATAGAAAAAGACCACTACAGTCATAGTCTGGACACGTGCTTTTCTCTTCAGGTTGTGAGATGTTATCATTTCACCCTCAAACCTTCCCTTAAAACAGGCTGATGGAAGTTGCAAATCACACGCGACTAACACATTGTACTGTAAAAAACTAAAGAACAATGTACTTGATAAGAAAAAAAGAAGTATGGTATTTTAATATGTAAAAACATTGAATGCATTTTGAGTTGAAAGCCAGGAAAAAAATGTCTCTCTCTTTCTTATTTTTCCTTCTTTTTAATGGAAAGAGAACAGTGCATCATTATGATGGTCTTTGTGTAGAAATTCATATGTGTGTGTATTGCTTGAGTCCTGTTTTGTAGTCTTTAGTATGCAAAATGAATCCAAAATTATAAATTGTTTTATATCCATGGATAAAAAAATGCATTTTGAGAGGTTTGATTTGCCATTGTTTATTGCACTGTAGTCAAAACACTGGTAACTTTTTATTTCCCATGCTGAGGGATATCTTTGACTGTTAAAGACTTTTGATAACGTGTAGGTTTATTACTGCTGCAATGTTCTCGTGCGTCTGCTCCAATATGCTCTGCTCTTTTTGATACAGACCCCAACAGTGTAGTGTATGTGAAATGACACTGTTTATATATGTCTCCTATAAAACTGGCTTTGTTCACCTGCTTCAAGAACGTCATCATTAACTCTTCTGCTTGTGCGCTTTGTAATACAGGACGAGAATATCATCCTAGCTACATTGTGTCCTGGAGATTTTTACAGTGCGTCAGTGCTGGAAAGTAATAAGAATATTGCCTTTGATGAGGTACATAAATTGATTTTCAGCAGACCTGTTTATGGTAACTCCAGGACAGTTTCTCTTATGCTAAATTGTTGCAACCGGCAGTCAGTTTTATCCCACATTAAATGGCAAAGGTGCAGTGTTCACCTGTAAAAAAAAAACCAGACAACATGCATATGGCAGTAACTGATGACAGTGATGGATGCAGCTTTATGACAATGTCCAGCTGATGTGGAGCGTTACAATGCCAGTGCATCATGCAGTATGCGAATGCTCAGACTGGGAAAAGGGACTGATCAGTTGATAGTTCATCAGGCATCGCTGCTTATGCCAAGTAGGTATGTGCTAATTGGGCAATTGAATAAAATCAAAGGCTTTTTGAGCCATCATTAAAGTCTGTTTGAGCCATAATGGTGTCTCTTTGGGATGAAATCTAGCAGCCTGTCTGTAAACTCATCGTGCATCGCTCATTTGCTATTCATAAAGCACAATAATTAGGCAATTAAATATTTAATAACATAATATGGTCTCTCACAAACATGTTTTTTTAAGTCAGTCAAAGGTTACTGTCACATTCTTTCACTGTAATTTAGTTTTAATATAGAGTCTCTGGTAAAGGATGCTTGATTTTTACCGTTCCTCATCCGAGTCACAATATAAACATTTAATCCAATAGCCACAACTGCCAGTAAAAACATTTATATATGTATTGACTTTTCTGATAGTATTCCAGATGAGTGCATCCAGCAATGCCCTGTAAGCTATAAAAACATTTCCATAGTTTGATCACATTTGAGTGCGTCTAAGTGTTCTGGATAAAGAGAAGCAATGATGAGATCAACAGCACAGTGTAAGTAGTGACAGGTTAAAACCTATGACGCTTTCAGACAAAGTACCTCGCAAATGAAGCCTCAATTATTAACTAGGGGAACTAACAGAATAAAATATACCGGAATCTTCGACTGTTAATTACATTGAAAATCTTATACTGGAAAAAAAAAAAACGATGAAACACTCCTATAAGTACAGCGCAACCAGTGTAAGTATTATCTACAATACTGAAATATACAAATGTATCTACTACTAATGTGATTATTTTGTTCCTCACCACACTCAGAGACACTAAATGAACTCATTTTTCACCACAAAGACAGTTTAAATTAAAACCAGTAAACAAAAAATTTGCCTAGAAGTTATTTTGCAGAACAGATTGTTCAACAGTCTTTTTTGCTGATTTTTGCACTTACAATTATATGTTTTTGGAGGGGGTTTTATAAATTAAAAAAATACAAATTTGGGAGAGCCACTGATGCACTAGCATACATAGGGGACTACAGAAGTCAAAGCACCATTAACGTACTGCACCACCCCACCCCACATTTATTAAGCGAATCACCACTCCAAACCAAACCACACTCAGCCCGGTGACGCATACAGTGGAGCCCAGCTGATTGATGTGTGACACTACCAGGACAAAACCTGTAGACAGTCAGACTCCAACAACTCTGGGGAGAAAGTTGAACAGCTCATTCATCACTCTCTGCACCCTAGACAACCATCGTTGTCCGTCACTGTGAGAGAGCATCAACTCAATGAGGAGGTAAAGAGAAATAGTGAGAAAGATGTGTGGTTTCACTTAAATCAACCTGTACTGGGAGAACTGGTCTGTGACTGTACCCATCCCATATCCAAATCTTCTGACCATTTTTCATCATGCAGTGTCCAAGTGGTCTGGGCCAGAGAAGGTTAAGCGGAAGCTTGGAACAGGAGATTAAAAGGATTGCATCCCGATGACAAGGTAGATACCATGAACATTTTAAACCTCAAGCCTTTCTTAGCACCAGTTCCCCAGTAGCTAGGCCTTGACACTGCCACATAACAGGATCAGAGGAAGGTAGGTTACATTATATCTTTAGAATGTTAGGTAATTCACATGTATCATAAGTATCCCTTTTTATACCCTATGTTAATATCAAATTAATTTTAGTATTAAGCGGTGATTATAACCATTCTCATGTCTAGATTCAATTAATTAGGTCATTATTACTTATTCTTCATGGGTTTTTTTTTTTCATTTATAGTTAGGCTCTGTTTAAACTGGAACTGGGACTCTTAATCTCAAGATATGTATTTGTTGGAAGGGAATAAAAGGTGAAAGCCATCGTGGGGAGGACAACGTTTGGGGGAAAGTTTGTGTGCCTCAATGCCAGCCTTAAAAGGAATACACTCCATTGTTCTTGGGATCCGTGGGTTAACTGTGGAATCTGAGAGCAAGCCAAGAAATTTGATGAGATCAATTTTATTGTTCTTCCATTGTTTCTTTGCTTGTATTTTTCATTTTAACCGGTAATTTTTTTGGGGGGGGGGCACGGGAGGGGGGGAATCCTGGACTATGTAGAGAAATGCACTTTGGTAATTGCTCAAGGCCGTAGTTATGAACTGAATGTCGGGAAGGGGGGATGACTAAATCTACCCAGCGGCAGGGAATTCACTAACTCATGAGATGAAACGATGATGATGGCAAGTCCAGATATTGTGACCAAGGTTTAGGAAATTGATGTTTTTATCTGCTCCGCTCTCGTCTTCACCTCTCCATGCATCTTCTCATCTCCTCCTCTCCGCTGCTCCTGTATTCGAATCTCCTTTCCAGTCGTCTCTTATCCTCTCCCCTGCTCTGCAGTCATCTCTCCTCTCTAGTGACAATTTCTTATCTGACATGACTGTTACGTCAGGAAAGACTGACTCAACTCTTGTACTCTATACTCAACTCTCTTCTACACTTATATCACAGACTAGTGCACATTTTCTCACATCTTACGTTTCTTTTTTTCTGAGCTTGCCCAAAAAACTGCTGAATGTCATTGCCACTCTGCCTCTTACTGTGAATGAAAGCTGACAAAAGCTGACTAATAAAAATCTGCTTTCAATTTTCAAACTATCAGTAATAAGGCCATTTATCGTAAGCAGGTGCAACTACACAGGATATTATAAGAATATACAGTCATTTAAATCTGCTACTCTACATATTCACATGCATCACTACAATGACTCACACATTACTGAGAGTTCACGTGGGATTTCTAACAACTATAACGAAATATAAAAACATTGACGTGCCCTCCCACAACCCAATATGTATTTTGACTACGGCATTGTGTTTGCTATTCTCAGATAAACTAATTGAATGAAGTGTATATATTTTATGTTTCCTGAGTCAAATCTGCCTTATTTTGTTAAAGTTCAGTCTTGGATTAACTGATGGGCTGCAGTTAAATCCCTACCTATGTAAAAACATTTTCTCTTTAAACAGCATCAGGTTACAGTATCCGAGATCCTCAGTGATCGTCAGCAGATGTTGATGCTGTTTCAGTCTCACCAGGCTGGTCAACCTCTTCACCTCTTCACTGCGCGAAGTCCACGATCGTCTCACAGGTTGGCAAACACATCTGACTGCAAACACCTCCAGATGATGAATTTTTCTTACCTCCTTCCCTTGAAATGAAGCACCTGTACAACATGCCATCTCTCTTCGAAAGCTCTCCAAAATACCACCTCTATTAGAAAACCAATTGCCATTTAATACTCTGGTGATACATTTAAAGTAGTCGCATGCTTTTGAATTGCTGCCACTAAAAAGGCTGTTCTAGGCACACTTTCTTGAAATAGTTCTTGGCTGTTGCTTCGCTGTTACCACTCTGTTAAGCGTTAAATCATTTGGCATTAGACAAAGTATTTGGCTACCCGGCTCTTGCCTTACTCTCTAAAATAATGTAGGCCCTCTGAGTTTTTGTGTAAAAAGCTGTTAAGGACCACAGCTCACATAAAGACCCAAGCCTCTAAAAGCCTTGCTGCTTCTCTCTACTGCTTCATCATACTACACAAGTATGCACCCGTATGTCTTGACAGCTGCCTGTTCAAATCCAAAAAGCATTAAAAACTGTTTGATGAACCTGGTACCGGTTCATCATCAGTCCGGCCCACACCACTGACATGACGAGAATCACCGCTCCGGTAAAACTGGGCGCATTTACGTTCACTGCAGATTTATGAAGTCCTGTCAAAGGACACATAGGGACATTCACTGGATTTGCTTGAGACAGCAGGCTCAGAATGTGCATTAGTCACGGTCTGTTCCTGTAATAAACCTTCATTGACAGCTTGTAAAGTTATCAACTGTTACCCCAGAGCACACGGTTCTTTCTCCAGTTCCACAGCTATTGTCCAGGAGTGCTTAAAACCAATGGACCAAGTTATAGCCCAAGAGGGATTATTATAACAATAATCCTACACCCTCCATTTCTGGATGGTAGTCCATACATTATGCAAAAGTTGTAGCTAATACTGTCATTTGAAATACAGCAAAGAGAAACAGCACCGAAGCTAAAAATTTAACCATAACAACAAACAAAGTTATTCAGTATTGTTTACATAATTATGGGGAATATATAGAAATTAAATTGCTTATTATATAATTTAATGATTTTAATTATTATAATTTAAATAAGTGAATAATGCTCGTGCAATTTAATTTTCTAAGTGAATGAATTTGAGTCCAGAACATATCTGCATGACAATAAGCGATAAATGTACTACTTCAAGGGGTCTGCTTATGCAATGTCTCATATTAGGTCACTATTATGGTATATTGGGTACTGTAGCATAAATCTTTGTTACGATGAATGCTGCGACGGTTCGCTGATGTCTATTATTTGAATTGCCACTAGATGGCAGTAGATTACCTCACTGAGTCTGCAGTTTACTTTTATTTAATTAATTTTCTATATGCTGGAGTTCCAGCACAGCACTATTAAAACCATGTGTTTGAGGGAGTAGTATAAATGAAAATGAATATATTTGCAAATATTGAATATAAATAATTTAGAATTGTAAAAAGAGTTTCCTTATAAACTCACTCACTACATATTCCATATTACTCACTCACAAGCCATTAGTAACTGTCAAAAAAGGAGTAACCACAGAATCTATATGGTAAACATATGGTTATATTAGAAAAACACTGGTCTATTATTTTGGTTTCAGATTGAAATCCCAATCAAATCCAGTGAGAATTTTGAAACTAGGCCACAGTTAGTGCTCTGTTGGAGTAATATGCTTGATTATTATGGCACTGTCCCAGTAGAGCTCTAACCCGTTCAATGCAGAAAGAAACACTCAGAGGAGTTCATACCAAGTTCATATGACATAATGCGTTTTATCCACATGCTCTCAGTGTAGTACCTGTTTCATCCTGAGAATACGAATGTATCTCCTTTCGACCTCTCTCTCTCTCTGTCTCTGAGTATCTTTCTCTCTCTCTCTCTCTCTCTCTCTCTCTCTCTCTCTCTCTCTCTCTCTCTCTCTCTCTCTCTGAGCTGCAATGCAGGGTACATGTGTGCAGTGATATCCTAAATACAGCTCCTTTCTTCCAGGGTCTTCTGCTGTTAAACGCTCTCTTGGATGTGTTTCTGCCATTGATCCATGTCTGCCTCCAGGGCCTTGCTCAGACAGCAGCTGTCGGGGAGACGCAGAGAGGAAGAGAGGAGCCACGGACCTCCTCTAGCTGCTCCTTAATAAATTCACCCTCCTAGCTGGAGCCCAGAGGGCCTGTGGCTAGCTGCACTTTGCCGGTCTGAGGCATCTCTGTCTGGGGCCCTCTCGCTAGTGGCCAGGGGCAGCTGAGAGCTCAGTGTCCGCTGGATGCACCTAGATGGGGAAGAGGGAATGGCAAGAGCTGGGGAGGTGGAGGGTTGGTGCGTATTCACTCTGGCTCGGGGTGAGGGGGCACGGCTGGAGTCTATCTCAGGAAGTGTTCCCTGAAAAAGGGATCAGGGTAGGCTCAAAGACACGTGCGACTTTAGTTCCTACTTTTAATACCATGGCTAATGTCACCTAAGCCCCAGAGGTAGAGAATGAACTGGCATCAGTTTACCTAAGGATGAGAATAAACGCAGCAAGACATATTACTGTACAAGAGCAAAGACCCGAATGCACGCATACACACACATACATACACACAAACATGCGTGTAAATGCCATTTCATGATTAAGCTTCCAGACAGATGTATATGTTAGTCGTGTTAGATAACAGTATGCAAATAACAGATAAAAAATAGTGAGTGGACTGAGATAAGCTTGTCAGTTTTCAGGGCTTTAAATTGAACCATCAAAGTCAGTTGGGCCCTTGAAGACATGACTTGCGTATCACATTTATACAGCCATCTAATACAGAGCAAGAAAGGAGCAGATGATACTCCTATACCAGACGTGTTCGATATCTCTGTGTTATATTTGTCTGTGACCTTGCCATTCACAGAAACCACACAACACCACAAACATACATTGATAAATATTTCATAAACTGTAGCACAATTCCTTAAACCCATGTCCGACAAGACAACACTATTCTAATCATTAATTAATGATTTGATTGTATGCATTATTTATGTTTTGAAAATGCATAAAGGACATTCAACACGCTTCAAGGAACAACAGATGTGTGCAATGCAAAAACAGCAATCTGACCAAATGAACTGATTAATAAATGATTGTCTTTTCCAATTAATGTGAATGCATCACTTGTCTTGCATATAGAGGCTATGATACTTCACTTAGTCTACTGGAACTAGAACAGCGCAGGGCTTTACAAAGCCCAACCAAAGGCAGCTGATATATACCACTTCAGTGTTCTGTAAATAGGACACCACCATTCATTTATATCTGTACTTTGCTGTAACAATGGTTCAGAATTGGGCCAGCCGTATGTCCCAACCTCACTATCGCTCAACATGACGCATGTACAATCGAGCTCTCATCTCAGGGACTGAGCAGTTCACTGTAGAGTGACGAATGACCCACGCTGGAGGGAAAACAAATGTTTGTTTTGTTTTTTTTTGCATTTATCTGCACACACACACCCCTAATTCTTGCTGCTCTGACACTGTGCTCTTCTCTGATGCATTGCATTGTAGGTAATTACAGTGTTTTAGAGCAGGCGCTCTCGCGTCTGTAGGATAACTCCAGAATTTTTTTCTTCCCCATTTCTGAGGTCTTGGTGCGGAAGGATGGCAAGTTCCTTGCTTTGTTAATTACAAGGATAACACACTCACTCATCAAATGATGAATGGGCTTTGCAATTTCTGGTTTTAATAATCAATTACTGAGAATAATTCTCTATGGAGTCACAAGAGAGTCATTAAATCTCAAAAGTGCAAGGGTGACAAAAAGCCTTATAATGTTCTATCCAACAACATATATGAATAAAATAGAGTCAGCTTTAGTCATGTGTGTATTTGGTAATGAAAATGGCTCAATTATACCTGGAGGAAAACCTGTGGGTTTATATGCGGCAAAGTGAAGAGTCAGCGCTGGCTTGTGAGCATGCTGGAGATCAGGCTGGGCGAGGCAAGGCAGCGTATGCATGGTCTAAAACACACATCTGCGGCTACAGAGAAATGACCGCTCGATGCACATCACTTAAACATGAGACATTCTGATTATCATCATCATCACCATCATCATCGTCACCATCATCATCATCACCAGTGCCATTATTGTCAGATTCATGAACAGCTATGTCTCAATATAATTCAAATCACTTTTCTGGATTTTAGTTTATTAATACTAATTTATTAACATTAGAAAGACGATGCCATCAAATTGACACTTATTTTGTTATTTCAACTTGTTTATAAACTCAAATGTTTCAGCTAATGGTGGGGTCATTTAATGTCATTCTATTACTCTGTTAAAGTAATTAATAAGAATTTGATTCTACAATTAAAATAAATCACTTTTGATGTAATTGCTTTTTGATGCGTGCATACAGCAATAAATAACTGTGAATGAAAGAACTGCAAATGTGTACATTTTCTAGGCTGGCCTTCTGATGAAATGCAAGGGTGCTCAAACTATTTCTCCATGTGAGACAGAACCACTGACTATGCTGCTCTGGGGAACTCCCACTGCCCCCTGAGTTCAACAGCCTTCCTCCAAAGCCCAGGATGATGGGTGGTCTGATGAGGAGATGGGGCAGGTAGGCAAGGGGCCAGGGCAGGAGAACCCTCATAGTGAGATTACAGGCAGTGGTTCGGACAATCCGGAGCAAAGAGGAGACAGCTCGGAAAGACTTGCGGAGACGGATCTCTGTTCCACGCGATCAAAGGCAAGGATCAGAGGGAGGAACGTGGCCACGCAGGAGCCGGAGAGGCGGGAAAGCCAGACAGACGTTCAGAGCCGAAAGAGGAGGAGAGAACAACAACAACAACAAAATTGCCTTGTGAAGGCAAACCAAGCAGAGGATCCGTGATGGCGGCATGTCGTGCAAAAAAGACCCAAACACATAAACACACTCACAAAGCCTTTTTTTGTCCTTTGGTCTTGATATGTGTTTTGAATATATTCCTTCTGGTGAAACTTGGGAAATATTTTGGACTTTATCCCTTCACAACTCCACAACTCCATTACAATGGAATCCAGGTTTTTTTTTCTCTATATAGTGATACAAAATGTGACATTCAACAGTGATTTCTTTGTGACTATGCAAATTTGGAAGGTCAAATGAAAATGTTTTGCTTAGTTCTTCCCAAAACTAACTACATATGAAAGAATCACAGGGAAAGAGCAATATAATCTATGGTGTAACAAATATGAATGTCATGTCTCTGTTGGGACCCAGCTGAGACTCCCCATACTCAAGCACCAGTCCTGTCTCCAGGTCCCTTACCTGTTCCCAATCACCCACTTACTGGTTATTGCTCTCACCTCTTCCATATTTCACATTTCCCTATTTTAGCCCACAGGAGCTGTTTCCCAGCGATTCATGTTCTGCTTTCCTGAGTATTTTCTTGCCTTTTTCAACAGACCTGTTTGTCTCCATAACTCACGCCTCACCCCTGTGTGGACACAGTGAAGCTCATGTAAGTATTTTAAAATGTGTTTCTTTTTCTGATTATACCATGTTTTCTCGTAGTCTTGTTTATTTTATTTTTTGCAAATAATAAACATTTTAAATCCTTTAGTTTGTAGAATTAGACTGTGTAAACTAAAATTACATATGCATTAAAGCATCAGAATGGACGAGTATTTGATATGGAATGACTGATCACCTCACCACATGCAGACACATGTGCACGTACACACATACATATACATAGGAAAATAACTGCAGGAATGACCGACCCACTGGGTGAGATGTGTTAAGGGCTCGAACGGCAAGCTGCCCACTCACACCCCACATGTGCTTGGGGTGCATTTACGTGTGTGTGCGTGTGTGTGTGTGCATGTGTGTGCGCGCTTGAGGTAGGGAAGGCAGCAGTAAGAGAGAGAGGAAATGGTTCATTTCTCCGAGCACTCAGGAGTGGAAGTGGAGCAGCATATGTTGGGATTTGAATAGGCGATCGATGAATAACCCAAAGCACTTTCTCCCTCCGCTCGCTCTCCCTTCTTGCGCCTCTGTTTTCTGGGCGGGCTGGCACAACAGTGCTGCTGTGCTGGGAGACACGGCCTTCCCTAAAGTACTGGCTGTAGTCAAAAATATTTACAGCGCCAGGAGGTATTTAGAGAAATATTCAAAAAATTCAATACTAAGATGACCTCTCACTGGGCATTTGCTACCTCTCTCTCTAGCTCTCTCTCTCTCTCTCTCTCTCTCTCTCTCTCTCTCTCTCTCTCTTTCTCTCTCTCTCTCTCTTTTTCTCTCACTCTGTCTCATCTTCCCATTGTTGTAGACATATGGATAAATCTGTGGTTAAATTAGGTTTTCAATTAAAAGTTCAATCAAAACTTTCACTTTAAATGGGAACTCTTACTCAGTCTAACTGTCCATTTGTGTTTTTGATCTTATTTCACCTTTTGCTTCTGTTACTTCTATAGGTCCAGCTTCTATAATTCATTACACCTCCACAACCCTGGATGTGATTTTATTTATTCTTTCTTAATTATTCTTCTACAACAGTCTCTTCCAGGCCAGGGTTACTAAGCATTTACTTCATAGTTGTAAAGATGTTTGATCAAATCTGTTCTAATATTTATTAATTTATTGCAAATATTAGAAAGCAATATTTATTCACCAAAAAAAGTTTATTATATTTTATACGTCAGTCTAAATTATGGTTGTTATTAGAAGTAAACCAAGATCAAACATGGAAATACAAATTAAATAGATTTAGATCATTTAAATAGATTTTTATCATTGATCTAAATTGGCTCTAGTTTGTTATGTAGCATGAGATTTATACATCTAAATCTTTCCAGCCTGGTCTCTCATTTTAAAGTATGTTTTAAGTAATAGTTTAAATGGTCATGATGGCACAACATCAGTTGATTTGGTCCATCCACGCTACCGACCAGATTTGACCACTAGAGGGCAGGGCATATCCAGACAGAAAATCAAACTTTGCTGAAGCCCTCACTGCCTGAACTTAGGACACATAAAGCTCATAAATAAATTTGCAATATAATTCATGTAACCCAAACACCAAACAATCAGAGCCATAAGAGAGAGTCTGCATTACCAAGCAATTTGTAAAATATATTATTTGTGAAAAATATTTTTAAGATGAATAGACATTCAAATAATTGTATTTAAAAATAAAAGGTGTGTCAGAGCTTGATCACTAACTGTGTACCCTGATGACCTGATGTGTGTGTGTGTGTGTGTGTGTGTGTGTGTGTGTGTGTGTGTGTGTGTGTGTGTGTGCGTGTGTGTGTGTGTTGACCCTAACCTGCCATACAGAAGTTAGCATGTTTGAGAGGATTTTTCTCTCACAGAATGCCAGAAAGGAGCTGATGTCAGGATCAGAATTTCACACACTTAAACCACTTGTACACACTCCCCAGATTCATACATTCTCTTTTACACCTTTAACAGCTTTTTTGACAAATAATGTCTGATCTGAATTCTCTGCTTAGATTCAATTACTGAGCTAACGATCTGACAGAAAAAAACAGCCCCCCCACCCCCCGCAATATCAGAACATTGGCCAAAAATGGTGAGCAACATGTTTTTTGTTTTTAACTAATGAGGAAAGACCTGAATATTTTGAGAGGTTAAATTCCATTTCAAAGAGTCATTAAGCGGTGTGCTTTGTGTGTGCATGAACGTGTTGGCAGGCTGTAGTGTTTTTCCCGCCACCTCTGTGCTGATGCCTTGCTGTCTTTCACCGGACCTCTTACTTCACACAGTTTAAAGAGTCATACACACTCTGTCTGTGTCTGTCTCATAAGCCATGGAGTATCTGTCCCCAGAGCCCGTCTGGACATAATATAAGATGCCCCCAGCACCCCACCCCCCCACCCCCCAATTTTTTTTTTCTTGTTAACTTTGATTAATTTGGCATAAAGTCATAAAGTAGAGTATAAGTGGGGAGTCACATATTTCAGACATTTTAAGTCTTTATAACCCAAGAGTGGTATGTTCTTTGAATTCTGGTCTCATGGACCTAACAGTTCGACTCCGCCTCATCCCCACATGCTATTGGGAGGAATCTAAGTCTGTGGGGTATTAGGATTTATCTTGGTTATTGCTATTATTCTACGGTTTACTTCTGTGTCTCCAAAACATGACAAGTGCCAGAACAACAATGCTAATGTATTCGGTGGCAGCCCTGAGAAGGGGAAGGATTGTGAAGTGTGCAGTGAAGTGAAACATGAAAGGTTCTAGGCAGGATGTGACACTGTGTCATTCAGCTTCGCACAGATAAAAAGCCCTATCTTCGCTGAACCCCCCTGCAAGTTGCTGCTCCCCTACGCCTACATCAGTCCCCACCCAGGCAGCCCAGCGTCAGCCCAGCGTCGGCCCGCAAAACACTTCCCATTAAACCCTTTGGTTTCCGCGTGTTTATACAGAGCTGAAACAAGGCTGACAGCTTATCCACACATGCAGACTGCTTCTACTGCACAGAGGCTTATTACTGTACACAACACTCATAAAGGCTTACTGTCTTTATCTCTTTAAGATCTCTCTCTCTCTCTCTCTCTCTCTCTCTCTCTCTCTCTCTCCTTCTCTGGCTGCCAGTGGAATGTCCTTCACTCTGCTGATTTATGGTCCAGGACTCTGACTTGTTAGATCTATCTGCAATAACACAATATGGGCCCATCCCCAATGTCAGCACGAACACAGGGTTTGGCTGAAGCCTAATTGTTCTTGTCTGCTGTTTTTCCTACTCTGTTAGAGTTCACCCTGTGATGTGTTTTTTTAAGTACCTATAGAATTGGTGAGAAGAAAAAAGATGCTTTTACTGAGAGCGTTTAGCAAGCATTTGCCACTGTATTTGTTTACATTGCTCTTCTCTTTCGTGTGTGGGTTGAATGAAGGCTAACACCAATCATACCTTTGCTCCTCTGGCTTGTATAGCTAACTCCCTCACTTTGCCCCTTCTTACAGGACGAGTTAATTGAATCCGAGTTCAATTCGTCTGTCCAGATGCTCCTTGGCGCGAGAGCACAAAAGTGCCGGAGCAGGTGTAGCCGTGCTAACGTTCCTTTCCATTAAAAAAAAAGCCAGCTCTGCTCTTGGGCTGACTCGGCAGTGCGTACGTGGTTCCGGCTTTGTAAACATTCTCCATTTTCCACCTCTGGATATTATGCTGATCGCCGCTGCATTGAAAAGATTTCTTTCTGACCTTGGCACATATCAGTCTATTGATACATCTGAGAGAGGTCCAGGCTACTGTGCATGTTTGTTCTCCTGGCCAGAGAGAGAGAGAGAGAGAGAGAGAGAGAGAGAGAGAGAGAGAGAGAGAGAGAGAGAGAGAGAGAGAGAGAGAGAGAGAGAGAGAGAGAGAGAGAGAGAGAGAGAGAGAGAGAGAGAGAGAGAGAGAGCGAGCCTTGGGTTTCTTCTCTGATGTGGACACAGGCAGAATGGCCATGACCCCCGCGGCCTGCAGCTTTTAGTCAGCAGGGTTAGTAATCCCCCCTTCCCTCACACTGCCAGATACAGGAGCACAAAGCATGTTTGGCCCGACTGCTGTGGTGCGTTCAGCTACAGATGCATTGCATTCATGGCTTTTCTCACAGGGCTAATGGCTAGTCTGTGTGCTGCCTCTGAAATGAGCTTTGTAATTACTGCCCTTAGACACTACAGAGGACACAACGGAGTCGCTTTATGGAGCTGCACAGCATTTTTCTGTCAATAAGGTTTGATGTGTGTTTCAGAAAGGTGTGAAAGGCCTGTTGTCACTTTCATTACCTGAGCACTTGCAATATAATTCATTTCTGAAAGGAAGGCTCTTAGCTTTATACACGAGATTCTACATTTCATTCAGTGCCTTATGTGATTCGGCCAATTGAAACATAAAGTGAATTTGAAAAGGATAAAAGAATGCAGTATTTCCAGACTCTGTAAACAAGCAACATGTTAAAACCCTCCATGGGAAGATCAAACACTGACGAAGTGCTACTGTATATCTTTTTTTGTTTAGTGTGAGTAGAAAGTGCACTTTATTGGGTTGATTTTATTTCAAAGGTGCAGTAAATAATAGTTTTGTGTTTTGGTTCTAAATTGTTTAGTGGTCTGTTTAGTGGTCTGGTGGTCTGGTGACGTGACTAGCCGCACTCAAAATGCAGGAATACTGGAGTGTCGACCTAACAATTACGCTTTAGGAATAAACATTTTTCCAAATCTCCCAGTCTTCCATGATGCTGTCATTACTTCTGCCCCCTTGTGAGTCGGTTTACGAGTCAATAAAGACTTTACCAGCTGGGAGAGTGTGTCATGAGGGATTGCATGCCAGTTATGTGAAAAGTGTGTCTTAGATCTAAAATACCAAAACTTTAATTCATTTCATGTCCACCCAGTGCCCACTTCCTCATACAATTCATTTAGGCAACTGCTCCCTTTTAAACAACTTAAAAAAAATTGTAAGCCAACAGAACAGTTGAATTTTAACCCCAATCTCAGCGCTGTCGGCTAGCAGACTTATATGATATACTGTAATGCATAAATCATTTAGGTGAGTTTGCTCATTAGGTGTCATGATGATTTTTTTCTTGAATCGATGAATTCCAGGTAGTGCAAGCTGGGGCAAACACACACACACACACACACACACACACACACACACACACACACAATCAGTGTAGTGTTTGATGCATGGCTCTGCAAGGTAAGGGTCATATAACCAACACATTTAACACACGATGTGAGCAAGAAATTTTGTTAAATCGTCAAACACTGAGCCAGACGTGAACAAAATATCCCTTCATCAATATCAGCACCGTCTTCTCTTCATCCACATGATAACCTTCGACCCCGCAACCGCTCACTCAGTACAGCAGCGATCTGTCAACTATGTGCGACAGAAACAGAGCACTGCTGTGTGAAGTCCAGGTGAGCATGCATGCGTGTGTGTGTGCGTGTGTGTGCGTGCGTGTGCGTGCTTGCGTATGTGTGCGTGTGTGTGTGTGTGTGCATGCATATGTGTGTGTGTGTGTGTGTGTGTGTGCACCCATGTCTTCATCATACAGAAACATTTATCAACTATGGATTCATTGAGATTCTTCAAATCTCTGCCCTCGTCCCAGACGCTAGTTTATCAGATTATTGTTGCTAGTTCCTTCCTCTTATAGTTTGAGGATGATGAGCAGTGTGACTAAGCCCGTTTAGTGCCTCTCCATGGTGCCTGAGTCTCAAGCACCTGTTGGTGAAGTCTGTCTGGAGCCTTTATTATGTAATTATTTTTCTCCTGCGCTCAGTTCTTCCCACATATTTAAACCTTAGTCCCAGACTCTCTGCTAGTGGGATTAGTCTTAACGAACATAATCTTGTTGCTGATACATTTCATTTTAGATTAATTCTATTGATTCTGACAACAGTTTGTCTATATAAACAGCAAGACTTCGATTCCTCACTTAAAGCTCCAGTAGCCACACTGCCTTGAGCTCTCTCCATTTGTTTAAAACATATACATCCAGCTTTGTGAAAAGCAGACTGTTACACTTCTCTCATGCGCTTGCCTCTCCTTGCATATCCTCATACATTAGCACACAACATTCATTATCAGGATGGCAGACAAACGCCGACGTGCAGCAAAAAAAGCTTATTTGGCTTTAAAAAAGCTTATTTTTACGCATGAATACGATGTTTCCCAATTAGTGCTAAGGCAAATATGTTTTGGCTCTTCAGAGTGCATGCTAAGATGACTCATATTGACTGATCTTTGATCCCTCAGATTAAAGGGGAGAACGGCGTTAGCAGGAGCACTAGGCCACTTCAGGGTCAGCAGGCTTAATGCTGGGGAAAGGAAATGAGAGGAGCATGAAGAGAGTAAACAGGGCAGGAGAGGAAGAGACATGTTAGGAGAGTAGTCAACAGGGTAGGGGAGGAGTAGACAGGGGAGGTGTAAAAGGGTATGAGGAGAGGAGAGGAGACCTCCACATTTCTGTGTCTCGGGCTTTTTCAGACTATGTGACTAAGCGTAAGGTCACTCAAGCAGGATGTGGGATGTATGTTTTCTTCACACAACTGTCTCAAGGCCATATCTGTGGGAATAATGTGAATTGAAAGTGTGTGTGTGTGTGTGTGTGTGTTTGTGTGTGTGTGTGTGTGTGTGTGTGTGTGTGTGTGTGTGTGTGTGTGTGTGTGTATTTATGATTGGGAGAATGAGTGGTTTATTGACATACGTTCCTTAAGAATCGTTCCGCAGCTGCTATCAAGGCAGACATTAGGATGTTTTTTTAAAACAGTTTCTTTGTATAGAATAGTTAGCACAGATGAGAGTAACATGAGAGTTACATGGAGTAACATTTATATTTTCATTGTCAAACTCTCACCCTTGAAGTAGAATTACAATAAATGCAATATTTTGTTTTGTATGCATTGCTAGTACAAGTCAAGAATTATAACAAATTATTTCTCTGGAATTCTCGAATCTATTCAATCTAAATTATAATTCTTCTTAATTTTGTACATCTATTATTATTATTAGTAGTAGCAGTAGTAGTTGTAGTAGTAATAGTAGAAGTATTAGAAGTAGTAGAAATATCATAAATAAATCATCATAAATATCATAGTAGTCATTTATCCTACATCCATTTCAGAAATTGTAAAGTTTATTCTGTGATTTACATTTATTTTATAGCCAGTGGCCATCACACCTTTTTTTCCTTTCGAGCATCATCCCAATTACACCAATTACACTTACATTTCAAGCTGGCTGCAGTGTGCCTCTCGGTGCTTTTGATCTTTAGGTTTACACACTTTGGGGTGAATATCCTGCTTCCCTGAACACTGAAGTGAGATGTTATTGGGAGATGTTAACACAATGTAGCAGCCCTTGGCTATGTGAAGCACTACTTGAGACAAGGATATGGTTTCAGAGCCATCAGCAGAAAGCCATTGAGAACAACCTCCTGAGAACATGGAGCCTGTTCAGGGCATTCGCCAGCACCCCAAATGCCACAGAGAATCAGTTGAAAGCTATTCAGATGCATTTCTGTTTTTTGTTCATTTATTTTCAAGAATTCTTTGTTCATTAGTTTTCGACACTCCAAAAAAAATAGTGAATATGGCACAGGACTCATAGAAACTTTTAGGTGTTAAATGATGTCAGAAGTAAAGAATGTCTGGGCATGTGTATGTGTGTCTGTATAGGTTTGAGTGAATATGTTTGGTTGGTTTGTGTGTGTGTGTGTGTGTGTTACTTTTTAAGGCTCTGCAGAGTGGAGCTACTGTGAGGTGTCATACTGAAGTCCATGACTGGCAGTGCTAAAACCCTGCATCCTGATTAGCACTCCTTACTTACATCCCCAGTACGCCTCTCTAATTAGCAGTGCTGCTTAAAAATGTTTTACTCAGTGAGGCAAATCGGTTGGATCCTGGCAAAACAGACACTGGAAATGTGCTTGTGTCTGTTATTTCTGTGATATGATATGCCATTTGCTCTTGGTTGAATCAATTAATTGGACTTTATTAAAAATGTTTCCTTCCTTTAGCACTCTTCTGGGTCTAGCCCATGCTCATCAGGCATGCTGCCATGGGCTTTTCATATCAAAAGAATTACTGCCTGTTTGTAATATCGCTTCAGTCATCAAATAAATACAGATTATTACAAAATAGTCATTTTGCATATAGTATTCTTATAGGTGGTAAAACCTTTTTATCTTTCTTTCTTGACCAACAGACAGTTCTCATTATACACTTATGGGCACATACTTGACTTGGAGGGTTTTCAAGATACCAGCCATAAAAATTCAAGGCGCAGAACGCAGAGTGCTAGAAATTCTGCACCATGCAGACAACTGAATAATAACATTAATGAAATTTTTACACTGACTAAAAGTCAGAGTTCCTCCTTCATTAATTTTAAAGTCACTCTCTCAGACTTGGAAATGTGTTCGGACAGGTGGCTCTTCTCCAGCTCGGCGGGGCCCCGCTGAAAAACCCTCAGCATCCCGCCGCCGTTCATGCCGCGTCGCTCATCATTTTCAAACATGACAGTTGCTGCTGGCCCTTCCGTTTCAGCCAAACTTTACTCTTTTTTTTTGCTCTCCTGCTTTGCCACAGCAGTTTGTAGCACGCTTTTAATTCTGGATTTTAACTTCACAGGCAGGCACTTGGCGGCCTGCGCGTTGATGGGCCGAGTGCGTTGGGTTACGCCAGAAAGCTCGGACTTTGATAGTGTTTAATTAGCCTGCAACTGGTGCTGTTTAATTGCAGTTTCTGTGAAAAAAAAAAAACACCAAAAAAGAAAGGTGTGATGAGAAGATGTGATTTGAGATCTTGGGTTGTGTGGGATGGCTCTTCCTAAACCCTCCATGATGCCAATATACAGAGGTGAGAAGGTTAATGCAACAAATGCTTTGCAATGCTACTGATGATGGCATGCAAAGAGGGCTGTGTTGAAATGTATTTATTTATTTATGGTATTGAATTAGGCTTTTATAAGGAAGTGGATGAATACAGTAATTGACTGTGTTGAGCTTGCTACCTTCGATGACACATGGGCACTTCGCACATAGCCAGTGCCTTTTGCGTTATGGAAGGGCATTTGTTTGGCTTGTTTAAAGGACCTTGTTAAAATATTGGTTTTCCACAGCAGATGTAGTGCGTTACTAAGATAACCTAACAAAACATGATTAGTTAATGCATTACTGAGATAACCTGATAAAGTAACTGTGACGTGTTTCTTTAGCTAGTGTCAATTTGCAAAAGAATACAGATCAGAATTGGAGAGGTATTTGACTTTGTACTGAATAAATATCTGCCTGAGGGTGCAAGGCACTTTGAGCTGCACGGAGAAGTTTGGTGTGTCCTCTCTTTTCTCCCAAAGGACACTGGGTAATTGTATCTTCTGTCTGCCTGACATGACCAAACATAGACGGTCAAAGAGCAGGAGCAAGCAACAAAATGTGAAGCATTAAGAGTAAATGCAATATTTAATCTCCTCATCCAAATCCTTAAAATCCGTCAGGCCTCCTACTGATAAAAGAAGAGCATAAACTGATTATATAGTTGGTACGCACTTCTCTCTCTCCCTCTCTCTCTCTCTCTCTCTCTCTCTCTCTCTCCCTCTCTCTCTCTCTCCCTCTCTCTCTCTCTCTCTCTCTCTCTCTCTCTCTCTCTCTCTCTCTCTCTCTCTCTTCTCCTCTCTCTCTCTCTCTCTCTCCTCTCTCTCCTCTCTCTCTCTCTCTCTCTCTCTCTCTCTCTCTCTCTCCCTCTCTCTCTCTCTCTCTCTCTCTCTCTCTCTCTCTCCTCTCTCTCTCTCTCTCTCTCTCTCCCTCTCTCTCTCTCTCTCTCTCTCTCTCTCTCTCTCTCTCTCTCTCTCTCTCTCTCTCTCTCTCTCCCTCTCTCTCTCCCTCTCTCTCTCCCTCTCTCTCTCTCTCTCTCTCTCTCTCTCTCTCTCTCTCTCTCTCTCTCTCTCTCTCTCCTCTCTCTCTCTCTCTCTCTCTCTCTCTCCTCTCTCTCTCTCTCTCTCTCTCTTCTCTCTCTCTCTCTCTCCCTCTCTCTCTCTCTCTCTCCCTCTCTCTCTCTCTCTCTCTCTCTCTCTCTCTCTCTCTCTCTCTCTCTCTCTCTCTCCTCTCTCTCTCTCTCTCTCTCTCTCTCTCTCTCTCCTCTCTCTCTCTCCCTCTCTCTCTCTCCCTCTCTCTCTCTCTCTCTCTCTCTCTCTCTCTCTCTCTCTCTCTCTCTCTCCCTCTCTCTCTCTCTCTCTCTCTCTCTCTCTCTCTCTCTCTCTCTCTCTCTCTCTCTCTCTCTCCCTCTCTCTCTCCCTCTCTCTCTCTCTCTCTCTCTCTCTCTCTCCCTCTCTCTCTCTCTCTCTCTCTCTCTCTCTCTCTCTCCCTCTCTCTCTCTCTCTCTCTCTCTCTCTCTCTCTCTCTCTCTCTCTCTCTCTCTTCCTCTCTCTCTCTCTCTCTCTCTCTCTCTGCCCTCTTCCTGTCCTAGCATATCAGGCCATCATTCTGACATAAACCTCCTTCTCTGATCAAGAGTCGCACTACCACCTGCCTCCTAAGCAATTATACTGTTTCTCGCTCCTTCGCTCAGCGTGTCTGTCTGTCTTCCTCTCTCTCTCTCTCTCCGTCATTCCTGAATAAGGGCTGGCGCTCGCCGCTGCCCGCCACTTGTTTAAGTAGCTTAGGCTTTCCTCTGTACCGCTGATTTCCTTGTAGGCCCGAGCATCCTTTAGATGTGATCACCTTCTCGTGATGCCCCTGGGATTAACCAGGCCAGACCGCCTCTCTCCCCATGCCTCGCCTCTACCTTTGTAGTCAATAAAAGACTAACTAGAAAAGAATGAGAGGATGGGGGAATCAATCTAGTGGAAGCCTCCCTACCGTTTTCTCATCATTTCTGGTGTCGCGTGTCATCTCCGACTGTAAGTCAGAAAAAGCGCAAGCGCAGTATGGGGGGGGGTGTCTTTCCCACACCCCCTCCCCATCTGTGTGTTATTCCGTGGTAACGAAAGCCTGGGTGTGGAAATAGCGAGAGAGAGAGAGAGAGAGAGAGAGAGAGAGAGAGAGAGCGAGCGAGCGCGATGGCAAGGATAAGTTGGGTTTTATGCCGTATACATGCACGCAGCGGGGGTGATAGTGGCACGGACCGACGCCAGTCCCGAGACGGAGACAGGGCCAATCTCCAGAGCGGTGTTGCCATCTGCGCCTCGATGTTCTGTGTAACTGTCCAGGTTGGCCCTCACCTGCGTGGGACAGGCGGATTTGTCTGGGCTGATGTTTGATTTGGTCAGAAGTCGAGCTGATTGGCATTAAGGTGACCAGACCCACTCAGCAGTATCGTATTGTGATCAATATTTACGTTTAGTGCTGACACTGTGAAGACGTCTGTAGCGCACCAGTCACAGTGCCCTTTAGGTCCTCAGTTTAACACATGAGGCCACTCGATATGCTGTCTGGGTGCAAGTTTTTTTGCTGCTGGTTGACTTCAGTGATGTTGCTGAAAGACCATTCAGACTTATAGTGGTCTTGCAGCTAGTGTTTGGCTTCTCTTTGATATTTCCTTCCTTTGCGGCCTAAATTGGGAAGTTTTGAGTTATTTTCAGAGCTTCAGTGATGATTGAGCCTTAATATTTTGTCATTTAAAATGAGCTTGAATAAATTTAATGATTTTGTTAACTATAAACCATCAGAGCTGCACATTGCTGCAAGTCTCAGAGCAGGCCTTGATGTTTTGAGAGTATGTCTGCCTGGATGTAATATTAATTAAAGGCTCTAAATGAGGGGTTACTGCTTTGAACAGCAGAAATGTTGAACTACTATTGAAATGCAATTTAATTAAATTCATCTGTGTATGTAATGCACTACTCACAAGGACAATCAATTGTATCGCCTGTGTGTGTACATTTGTGCTTAAGTGTGCCATCATAAATGTTATTTTCAATAATTCAGAGGTGAATCACAGATTGATCTGTGATTTTCTTTAAAAATATCTGTCCTTGGAGCATTCCCTTCATAGCTCATTTACAAGTCCCCCCCCCCCCCACACACACACACTTTCTCTCTCTCTCTCTCTCTCTCTCTCTCTCTCTCTCTCTCTCTCTCTCTGTGAAAGTGTGTGTGTGTGTGTGTGGGCGCTGCCACTACCATGTCCATCCGTATGTTTTCATACACTTGCATACTGATGAGATGAGCCCTGTCATAGCTGGCTGCCTCTCTGTGGGGTTGTTTCCCAGACCTCTTAAAGCTCTCACGCAACACATCCATAAACAGTTTTGACGGGTTTGAGAGATTTTGTCACAGTAGAGGGGAAAAAGAGAGATGTCCAAAACAAAGACAGAAATTTGGTTGACAGTTACAGTTCAGCTGAATATGTATTATTCTCAAACAGAGCAAGCAGGGGAGTAGATATTTGTTTCATGACTTTTTTCTCTCTGTCTGTCTCTCTGCCTATCTCCCTCTCTTTCTCTTCCGCACTTTTCCTCACTCTTCCATGCTCTGCGCTGAATATTAGGATATTTTCTTTCTTTCCCGGCTGCTATTTCGGACCGCCGGAACATTCTAATCTAGAGCTGATGAACATCAGGACCTATTGTAGTTTTAATATGCAAGGCAAATGACTATCTTTAAAAATGGGCTCTTGAAAGCAACAAGAAAGATAATGCCATAAATATTGTTCCTTTCAAACATCTTTTGAATGGGAGATTTCATGTCCCCGTGGTTGCTCTTCAGGCCCCCAGGCTTTGAAAGAGGGAAGAGAGATAAAGTCTGGAATGAAATGACTACAACAGACAGCTCTCTCAGGGCCCGATGAATTCCCATAGTATTATTTTTTTTATCTACTACTGATTTCTTTTGAAGTTTGATTCAGAGCGCCATGGCCATAAGATGAATGCATAACGTAAATGTGCAGCATGAAAAGATGAAAGTGTACAGACTGGTCATTCATCTGTAAGTGAGAGAGAGAGAGAGAGAGGGAGAGAAAGAGAGAGGGAGATAGAGAGAGAGAGACATGACTGGGTGGGTGGAATTGTTCCTCACTCACAGAAATTCTCACTTCTTGGTGTGTGCGCGAGCGTCTGGATGCTCTTCATGTCCTCTCCAAGAGCAGATCCAAAAAGCTTTATGTATCACTGTAGCACTATTTTTTCCCTATCGATGTGACTCTTGGACACATTCTGATATCACCCTTTGTCTTTCTAATGTGAATGTGTGCATAAAACATGAATGAGGCATTATTTCAGGCTCAATTGGCATTAAAGTGCTTTTTTTAAAATCCCTTCTCTGTGTGTGAACGGGAAGGCCCCATTGTGCACACGCACCGGCGTGCAAGGCTCTAATGCAGGACTATTCCATATCAGGGGATGAAGCTGTCTGTTCAGGTGATTGACACAAGCCCACATTAAGAGGTGGTTTGGAAAATTAGTCCGTGGAGACCCAGCGGAGGTGTGCGGGAGAGGGAGAGTCATCTCCGAGAGGAGCTGTGCCTTCTTAACCCCGCTCATTGGTATTCTGCGATGCGGGTGCCCGGCCGCTCTCTAAATGGCTGAGGCAGGCGGCACAGCAAGCCCCTCGACACGCGCGCGCGCAGACGGACCCCGTGGAGAGCAGCCAACAATGCGCGGCCTGGAATACAGAAATCAAAATGGGCCCAATTAATAATCACATAGTTAGTTCATATTTCATACGCTGCGCGGAGCCTGTGCTGAGAGTTCGTTCGAGCAGAAATTTAGGATCTCTTCTCTTCTTTCTCTCTCTCTGTGTCTTTTTCTCTCTGTCTCTGTCTCTCTCGCGCTCTCTCTCTCTCTCTCTCTCTCTCTCTCTCACCTCACAGGCTCGATTCTCACTCACCTTAACATTTTGAACTTTGCTGGTGTTTTCCGTGGGTTCTGCATGGGCGAGACGCAGCTCGGCTAATGATGTGCTCTGACTTTCTCTCTGCCTCTCCTCTTATAACAGGCAGTGAATTGCGTAAAAGTGCATAACAAAACCACTAAGGAATGGCCATGAAATTTCAATTAATTTTCCTTAATTAGCATACAATGCACACATTGTGTTTCACATTTGAAAAACATGTCTATGCTTTACATATAGACTGAGCATTTCCTCAGCTCTAGATTAAAATAAGAATAAAATATTAAGTGCTTCAATACAGGCATTAATTCATGCTTTCGCATAATTCTATGCGCGTTCAGGTTGGCCTTGACCCTGTTACCTCAGCTTCCTCTAAGCATTAAGTGTCTCACAATGCACAAGCCAGCGTTTTTTTACATCTTCATTAAATTAATCCAAATAATAGAGTAGAGGCCTTTATTTTATGAATATACTTTAATTAATTGGCTGTGTAAAAAAAGCCCACCACACACTTTTTCCCTTTTTTTTAAAAGTGGTATTTGATGTATGTCATCAAAAGAAATTCAGGTTTCAAAAAATATCATTTCCATATGTGTCTGTATGTGTTTCAGATTTATTTGGAACCTTTTACTTGATTTCATCAAACACAAAGCTGCTAGCAATATTTGTGTGTGTGTGTGTGTGAGTGTGTGTGTGTGTGTGTGTGTGTGTGTGTATGTGTGTGTGTGTGTGTGTGTTTGCAAATGTGTACAAATGTGTGTGGTCTTTCAGTCCCCTCAAAGTCAGCGGTGAGCACTTCACTGATTTTGACATGTTCATTTAAAGTTGCTAATCAGATGTAAATATGCAGAGCAGTCTCCCTTTGAAATGCAAATCCAACATGCAAACAAAGGTGCTGTGGGTGGCTCCCCTGTTCTGGAGGAACCAGAGGTGTGGTAATACTCATATCTCATTAGCAGCCAGTGAAACCCAGCCCCACATTCATCTGCTTATTACCATTTGTTTCTAATTCACTTGAAGAATATCTCCTCCTCATGGATGTTTGATGAGGAGGGTGTATGATCAGCATTTGTGTTCTTACATGGGAATGTGGATATATAGAAGGCTGTACATAGTATGCCATATGATAAACAAGGTGCTTCATAAACTATAATTAACTATAATCATGATATAGTATTATTAATTAATATTCAAATGTTGAAATCAGTATAAGAGTCTACTTTTCAGAAATATTAAATCTTGCCCATAAATTGGACACTTTAAATAGTTGGAGAAATGGGAGAACTGGTTTTAATGCAGAATCAAAATGAACGTTATACATACAAATCTCTTAAAGAAGATGAACCCAGCTCCAGTTCTGGCGAGGCACTGCTTCACGTCAATGAATATTTTTCGTACTCAAACCCATCGACAAGTTCTCAACCCCGTCCCATGATGCACACTAAACAGTGCAGCCCTTTACACCTCCCGGAAGAGCAGTGGACCCTCCTGCCCTAAAGAAAGACTTAAGAATGTCTGCTTGGTGGGGCGTCATGCACGTGAGCCGGAAATTTTCCGTTAGCTGGGTGCTGGCGTTTAGAAGGGCAGGAGGTGGAGTGGTGGGGGGATGTCGGGGGGAGGGGGGGGCAAAGCTCACATGCTCTTCCGCATGCCACGCGTGCCTGCAGCGTGAGTGAGGGAGCCCGGCGGAGCGTCCGGACGCCGGCTCAGTGGTGACCGCAATCAGACTGGACCCTCTGTCCACTCCCCCGTTGCTTGCGTGCCAAGGGCACTCTGAAAGGAAACCCACTTTACTGGCACTGCGCCTCACCATTCTGCCATTTCCAATTTCCAGCAGGCAAATTGGGATTCCTGACTGCACTCACAAGTGTCTGAAGCACCATTTTCTGACTCTATGGAGTGGAAAATATGATTCAATTCCTGTTCAACGCCTTTTCATTAGTCGACTGCTGAATGTCATCCACAGAAAGTGTGTGCTTGTATCCAAGTAGAACAATAATTGTATATTATTATTCATCCCAATTATACTTTTGAGAATTTTGTTGTATTTTTTCCCCCTCCTCCTTTGCAGGTTTCAAAATTGAAAATGAGCTGTGAAGAGTCTGGAGGAGGCAGTGAGTACCAGCTAGGAGGCGTCACTGTCCAGTGGCGCTCGTTGTAATGGCTGAAGACAGTGGTTAAAACAGCCAATCCCTCTGGAGAGGGGTTTCAGCCCTCTGTGTGTACAGCCACTTAACCAGACTCAGAGATATTAGCCCTGCCATGACTTAACTGCCAATCCATATCCCACAACTACTGTAGTCCCTATTAAAATTTTACAGGTCAAAAACCTGAAAGGCAGTTAAAGAAATGTTCTTTTTCATTACAAGTGACAAAAAAGAAGAAAAAAAATGAATAGGGCAGACCAAGCTGTAATGGAATGGTAATTAGGAGCTCTCCTCTTGATAAAGTATGACTGTAAATCAATGTTGTACTAATTAATCGATATTTTAATTATTAGACCTTTAAATGAACATTTTTGTCAAATTCCCTTGGAACCCATGGCTGCAGTGGCCTATGATGTCGTCATTAGTTCCAACAGTGAGTTTGAGAGTGCTGGTTTAAAGTGCTATCATTATGAACGTAATACACCACCTCATCCTTTTCATCTAAAAACATGGCTTCCCCGCAATTTAGCTTTCATACCTCTCTGCATATTTAATCACTAGCCATTCTAAACACATTTAAAGTTATTATAAGTGAAATATTTGAGGTCTGCTTGTGAGTCACACATTTCTATTTTGCAGGTTGTTTGTATTGCTTGTCAGGAGACTAGAGCAGTCTCAGTCATGCTAGGAAAGAAAGACTTTTAATATCACTATTTTTGCCCTTTATTTTTGCCCTATACTTATATGAAAACTTAGAGCTGTATGAGTCTTTAACCTTTAAAATCATCAAGCTTTGTCATACCAACCATGTTCTAAATAGCCTACATTGTGTTACATAGTGTGAGACAACTGAACCATTCACTGTCAATATGCAAAACTGTACTCCTACAGAAAACATTTGAGACATGACGCACTTAAGAGGCACCTAACTGCAGTATTTACATACTAACCGCACGCGTGTAATGAGACTGTTCAAGTAATTACATATTTATGTAATTATGCAAATACATACTTATTAGCATCCTGTGTAATTATCACACTGTGAGTTGCGCACTACTCACTGGCATTAATATACTGTTTTTTCCTGTGTGTCTGCAACACATACATAAGCAAATAGAGCAAGAGCTTGCTGTTGTTCTCTCTCTATCTCTCTCTCTTTAAATTAATTTTATATATATATATAAAATTAATTTGTTTGGTTCATTTTTAATGGCGTTCTGTGGCTAATATATTTCCTGTTGGTGTGCCAGCATAACCAGAATAAATCAGACCTGCTGTCAGATCAGTGTCCATCCTGAGCATGCATCCCTG
>NC_137500.1:36545000-36657500 GCF_041902795.1 Electrophorus electricus
AATGAATATGTGGAGGTGGTGAGTGTTCCTACTGATGTCAGCCTGTCCGCAGTGGTGTGTACATACTGTAGCAATTCCGCTGCTGAATTATTGAGACCCTACTAGCGTCTCTCCCGAGAAAAACAGCCAGAGAGATGGAGGAAAGACCTAACGCTTTCTACACTACAAAACAGAATACCCACTGCCTGTGCAGTCTGGTTGGGTTTTGACAGAGTTTGTATGGTGGATGTGTGTGCATAATATTTCACGAAATTGGTTCATTTCTGCTTGCAGGAGTTCAAGCAGGTTCATGGTATGAACAGCAAAAGTTCAAGTATTGATTTGTATGACTGAGAAGTGACACCCACCATAATGATGCATACCTCTGGTGTGAGTTTTGTTCATGTTAGGGTTTTTTTAAACACATTATTTTTACAAAAAGGTAAACTGTATCATTGGTGCTAAGGCCAATTAGCCTGTCAAATTAATTTCATTGATGAATAAACTGGATATAGGGACACATAAGTGTGCATAAAATTATAATCTAATTATTTAAACTACTGCATGGAAGAAAGAATTAGAGAGAGAAAAAGAAAGTGAGAGAGAGGGAGGTTTCTCTTGACTGAAAATTCAGAGAGCTTAAGGGTATATGATTAACCAACTTCTCCATTCTTTGCGGAGTCCCGGGAGGGATTGAGAGTCTTATACGTGTGAGAGGGGGTGTATTAGGAGGGCCATGAAGTGGAAGAACAAGCAAGGTTAATGAGTGAAAGTAAAAAGAGCAGAACTGACATTTGTTTTTAAAAAAAGCACACAAAGAGCTCTCTCTAGTCCTGTCACATCTGAAATAGATATCGCCCATTTCCCTGTGATCTCACTCCCACATGACAGTGTCAGCCGTCTCCCAACTTTAAGCTACAAAGACTGCAGTGAGACGCCTTCGCTGCACACGGTCTTTCTTACTTTCTGACAGCTGAGGTTCGCTAGATGAAGCCGTATTAACTGACTTGCTTAGATATTGTTTCGTGTTGCTACAAAGAGGAGTAGGAATAAAATGTCTGTATGGGAGGACATATTTTGTTTCACTACTCACTTTTCACATTAGAAACAGCTTTGATAGGAGCTGGACTCTTTCCCAGTTGGCATGACAAGTGTACTCAGACAATGTGTGCACTCGTGCCCCCACCAATCGTACACACACACACGCACACACACACACACACACACACACACACACACACACACACACACACACACACACACACACACACACACACACACACACACACACACTAACATTCGTTCTAGATATTTCGCGCCAGTTCTCATCACACCTCACTAGACTAAAATTTCTTACATTTCGAGATTTGATGGAACTTCTATTTTTGTGTTGGCAATTTGACTGCGGAACTGTTTCCCTTCTTCCTGCCTTTAAGCGTGATTACAGGGCACATCTGAGGGCTGCTTGCGTGTCAAACTCCATCTTAACCACCACTGACAGAACGTGCGCTGTGTAGCTCATCTCCGCCAGAGCAGAACTAAAATCTGGAAGTAATCAGCTAGCGGGTGAACATGAGAAATTCTCCAGAAAACACTTTAGAGCGGCTGGAACCCACTGCTTCTCAAGATTGGATTCAGGTATCTAATCCCAGCCGGCAGCTGCCTCCTTCCCCTGCTCTCTCTCTCTCTCTCTCTCTCTTCACAGCCATAGGTGTTGCAGGGCCATAAAGAACACAGAGTCTCGCACCTGCTGGGCACTATAAATATAAGAAAGGGGGCTGGCAATCGTGCTGGTGCTGCGATTGTTAGTTTGTGCCTCTTGCCTCTTCTGATGCTGTGTGCTGTGTGTTGGGACAGAGGACTTCAGACCCCAGATAGCACCATGCTCGCCGTCTAAATGGCTGCGATTGGCTAAACCAGCGGTGCTCGAGAAATGGGATAGGCAGAAGCTGAGAATGACCTGTACCGCACCAGAGGTTGTTACTGCTGCTGGCGTCAGGCCATTATCAGCCTGGGGAGAACACATGACTGCCTGGTAGCGTGTTGCTGGGCTGTCGGCTTTCTCCCAGAATTTTCAGTCCTGGGCTGCTAAAACATGATGCTTCAAAACACATGCAAAGTTCTGCATAGTACTGTTCTTAGAATCAAGATCTCCCAAACTGGAATCTCCCAAATTCAGAGGCATTTCAGAATTCTGTTAACCCGATCCTGTGAGTGATATAGATTAGGTTATATACTACAATAAATTTACAGCCCAGTGTAAGGTATTTTAGATTTGCATAATTAGAGTCAATGTTAATCTTATGGTTAGATTTGGGGTTTGGGGTTAAATAGAAGCGATCTTGGTAGGGTTAGTTTTGGGGTTTATGGGTAAATATAATGGATCTTGCTCAGAACAGACTCAAATTAGGCAAATCTAAACTGCTATATCTAAACACTGTTCAAGAGTTTTCTCTTTTTTCATTTCTCTTCATTCCAAAATCTTGACTTACATATTACATTGCAAACTTAATGTTTGATTCAAACTTTCTGTAACACTTGCTTTATAAGTGTGGTCACAATCATGGGTATAGCCACTGATACAGTGTGTAGTAGTCAGTCTGTTTCAGCATTCACAGGAAGAACTGACAGTCTTATTCTTTTTATTTGCTGTGGCAATGCAGAGATCATTAAATTGACCGAGGCAAGCACTACGCCCCTTATTCTGTCAATTTGACTAAACTCTCCTAAGCAATGTTGGGGCGGGGGGGGGCGGTCTTTTCCTACGTCTGCTTGTGTGGCATTTGTGTGTAAACATTAAAAGCTAAGACAATAAGCTGCACAGCATTAAATAAAATGTCATTGTTAAGATCTTTGTTTGCTTCCAGGAGCACTTTTCAATAGTCCCTGTCTGTAATCAGTGATTTCTAACTCATTCAGTGTTCTCCTAAAAGATTTTGTCAAATTTAACACTGTAAAAATATATATTTTATATTGTCTCTAAAGGGTTCCATAAACTTTGACCCTTAATCATACCCACATCCTCTTCTTATTACAGGTTGTTTTTGTCCATGGTTGTTTGAAGGACCACCGCTGATGGTCAGCTCTGACCTCTCACAGGACAAAGCCTTCAGCACATTCTTCACTTTCTCCTCTAGACTTCTCCAAACCTTCAATGTTTTATTTTTTTCACAGTCACAATGACCGTCAGATTAACTGGGATTCAGATGTGCTTCTTAAATGTTATGTGGGAATGGTAAGTAATATTCAAAGCACCCCTAAAATGATGATAGCCTTGTGTTACTAAGTAACCTCTGCAGGTTCATGCCCAGAAGAGGACATGAGCAGCCTCAAGCTCTGAACTTTCAAAGACAATTACTTACAATATGTAATTATTGTACTGTTGGGATGATTTTTTTTGTGCTGCATTTGTTTGAAGGTTTATGAGTCCCTTTAGAAAACAATCTCTGTGGTTTCTTTATAATATTTTTTTTTTTTCTTAATAGATAACTGCATCCATATTTTTGGCATAATAACAGAATCACAGGAACTCTCATCCATTTGATTTCACTGTAACATAGATGGGCTCAGATAACTAGTCAAACTAGGCACTAAATTGGTGTTAATCTCTGAAGCTAGGATGTCTTAGGCTTCATGTGTTGAATTCTTCAGGTACTGAAATGAATCGGTAGGTCATCCATACCCATATATAGCCGTATTTTAATCTTGATGAACACCAAAATTAACAGGATAAATGGGTTAATATTCAATTACCAAGTAATTTAAAAGATGGTCAAAATTAAAGCAGTCGTGTTTACTTAAATATTCTGTGCTGCAGAGTTACTCTTTTGTGTTAGAGCGACTTAACATTTGTTTACAGGGATAAGTGTGTGTGTGTGTGTGTGTACGTGTGTGTGACTCAGTGCATGTGGTCGTGCAGCTGCGACACTGTGGCCCTGAGTGTCGTTGCGGTGAGCGTGAGTGTCAGTCTTTCAAAGTAAAGGCAGATTACTGTCAGTTTCAGGGAGTCTTTGAGGAGTGCCACGAGATCACAGCGGACACACGGGTATTCTTCAGCCGCCACTCCTGCCTCTGACAAGAGCGGAGAGAGAGCCCAGCCTGTACTACACACACGCGCACACATGCACATATATACATACAGCCTTTATAAACACACACTTTGCATGCATACATACAACCTACATAAACACACATATAGGTGCAAATAGACACAAGCCACATACTGACACATTTGTATGCGCACAGATGCATGCTTTTTCAAGTGGCCAGTGTCAGTAACACTTACACACACACACACACACACACAAACACAGTGAGAGGCATTAAATGCCATCAGACAGGGTGTTAAGTGAGTGTGTGCTAATCGCATGTGGTTGGGATGCAGAGCTGACTGTCTTTCTGTTTAGAGACATGCTGCTGGTGCTGTGTTTCTGCCAAACGCCCCCTCCCCATCTCTCTCTTTCTCTCTCTCTCTCTCTCTCTCTCTCTCTCTCTCTCTCTGTCTCTCTCTCTCTCTCTCTCTGTCTATCTCTCTCTCTCTCTCTCTCTTTCGCTCCCTCTCTCAGATACACACACACACTCTCTCTCTCTCTCTCTCTCTCGCTCCCTCTCTCAGATACACACACATACACACACACACTCTCTCTCTCTCTCTCTCTCTCTCTCTCTCTCTCTCTTTCTCTCTCTCTCTCTGCTCCCTCCTTGCTCACCCCTCAGCCCTGGTTTTCCCAGGAGACACCCTGCTGAGAAAACGACAGGGCAGCAAAATCCTACAAAACCAGCTTTCTGGCTCAAGCCTGACTACTCACCCCCCCCCCCCCCCCCCCACTCTCTCTGTATTTCTATCTTTCTGTCCCACCCCTCAGATCTACAGGAACAGATCATACATTTCACACCGTATGGAATCTAAACAATGATAATTTGTTGATTGAATCTAGCACTTTAATAACCCAGACTTACACCTGCTCATTATAGCCACAGGAAATTGCATGTAGATTTATTCTACCTTAAATCCCCTATTAAGTCATTATGTGTGAGATATGACCATGATCATATTGAATGAATTATCACTGATTATTAACTAACGTGGTCTAAATGCAACAGTGGAATACTGATCCGCATGTGGCAGGTTAAGAGGAAACAGTGGGATTCAGAGACAAATTTACTATTAAACATTTCCAAGACAATTCACACAGTTACTGCACAGACAGCACTGAGATTGTCCCAAAGCTTCATTTGCCAAGTAATGTCCACACATATTCATGAGTTAATGTTTCCTTTTGCAGCTAGCAATGCAAAAGAAGTTTCTGGAAATGGGCCAGGTCTCTTTCAGCGTACAAATCAAGTTCCATTGTTCAGAATCGCTAGTGGAAGGTTCCTGGTTTTTGTTTACTATGCATAATTAAAGTGCCATTGAATGTGACAAAACAAATTTATGCAGACAAGGGGAGATGCTGACATACAGGTTAGTATCTTTGTCACTAAAAAATTTACTAAGCAGAAGCAAGTATTGCAAAATCTAATTTGCGCGCTGAATATTTTAAGTGTTAAAACATTGATGCAGCTGGGTTTTAACATCAGCTGTTAGTCTGGGGAGAGCCACAATTGAGGCTTTACGGGTCCATATATGGGGACTGGCTTTCCGCACTCAGCCTGGCTGACACAACTAGAGGTGAATCACGCCAATAAATATGTATAAGAATTGGGAATCCAGCTCTCTGTGAGGTCATCCGGGCACTTGTGTCTCCATAGTCTTCTTGACAGCTTACTACATATGGCATAGCTATTTATAGCAGACCTCGCAGCCAACAGTAAACATGAACAGCTGCATTAGGATGAGTATTAATCGCTAATTTATCAAAAAATGTTTGGTATCACAGACTCACACTTGCTAGAAATTCGATATTTAAACGTAATACCTTGACTTTATATAGCATCTTCCTGTGGGAGCTGTGGAATATAAATCATCTTAAAACACCTTGGCCATCTTTCTTATCTCTGTAGACCATTATTCCTGGACCTTTTTAAAGAGTGCGGCACTAAATATGAATAAAATAACGTACATTATTTTATCACGAGAAAACCATCCCTAGCATACGGGTACGATTGTGTTCGATACAACCATGTCTCCTTTCCTCAAAGTTCCCACAGCCAAGAACACAGCGCTGTGGGAATTCATGTTGGCGAAGAACCATATGGATGCCCTTGAATGAGAGAAGCAGCTAGATTGAACCAAAAACCACCTAGCTGAAACAAAACTTACAGCAAATCTCGAAGTAACTGAAATAATAAAGCAGGATGTTTCTGTTCGGTTCACCATTAGCAAAGCCAAGTGGCAGAAGACTGAGAAATCAGTGCCATATTTGAGACAAAACCAGACGTGTGAGTGGACACACATGGCTCTTCCACTCATTTGGTGGGGATGACTTTGATGATATATATTTTCTGTAAGCTGCTGCCTATGGTTCAGGGTTTCCTGTGTGTCATTTCCTCAACATCACTGTCAAAGTTGCCATTTATAAGCAGGTGTGTGTTGTTGAACCGCCCCTCCAAAGCTGAAGTGGCCTCGTCCTACCGACATCAAGGTTCAGGGTGGCCATCCTCTCCTCATAGACCACTACCCCTCCCCTGTACCCCCCAGCCCCAAGCCCATTATGACTGGCCATCATACCAGCAATTGCTTTCCTTCTCCCTGTCTTTCAATCTTCTCCCATTCCCTTGCCACGGAAACGCGGGCGGGACACAATCCCCGACGAGTTCTTTCGAACTGCTGCAGACCCTTCAGACCCTTTGTGAATCAAGGTGAAGCATCCAGCAGCCATGCCGTGAGACATTTATCATAAGCAGCTCTGGGAACAGGTAAAAGGGCTCGAGCCGAAGTTGTGACAGTTCAAGGGAGCAGAGGACGGTTCACATATTCAAAGTGGACAGCGCCAAGGTCGCTACTCCAGCCTCTCTCTCTCTCTCTCTCCCATCCCGAATGAAGCACATTTTCATTTGAACGCTTCAGCCCTCTGCCCAAGCCGCTGGCGCTGAATCTCTCTCTCCACTTGTCCAGAGGCACTTCCTGAGAAGAAAGCTACTATAACCGGCTGAGGGTAAATAAAGCAACACAATCAGCCCATGTCCTCCACAGTAAACTATGATGGTTTCTCCATTTACCTCATCTCTCTTTCTGTCTTTGTTTTGCTCTTTTTCACTGTGGCTCCCTCTCTCTCTCTCTCTCTCTCTCTCCCTCTCCCTCTCTAACTGTGGAGTTAATCTCAGCCTGTAATGCGCATGGTGTTCTATATATTGAGAGCTAATATTGGCTTTGGCTGGTGCTGATTGACCTGCATTCTGGAGTGGTCCCTCTCTGGGCAGTCCCACCTGGGGCAGGCTGCTGTCAGGGTGGACGGTGGCCATGCTGGATTGATGACAGCCATTCGCTGATGAAGCTGTATTCATCATTCCTGTCCAGAGTTGCACTGGCCAGATGGACCATGACCATCCATCCACTGTCAGGGACACATCTGTTCCTGCTGTTGCTTAGAGTACTAACAAGTCGCTCGCTCCCCCAAAGCCAGCCGATGTCAGCCATAGAGAGAGAGAGAGAGACAGAGGCAGAGAGAGAGAGAGAGACAGAGGCAGAGAGAGAGAGAGAGAGAGTGAGAGAGAGAGAGAGAGAGAAAGAGAGAGAGAGAGAGAGAGAGAGAGAGATACAGGGGCTTTATAGAACCAAGTCTAACACAGTGGTACCACTTTTTATAACGACATTTCACCCAGCTAAAGAGTAATGTGTGATTTAGTAAGCAAATAAGCAGTAAGCACTTCTTCAAGCTAGGTTTGAAAGAAAGATTCTGAAGCAGCAAATGAAACTAGTGTAGCAGAGTTTCAGCTAATTAGGCCACAACCCACTTTCAGCAGAGTGGCGATTAGCAGACCAGCAGCAACAGTATGTCAAGTGGAGCCACAAGTGTCCAGTGTTAACATCAAATCAAGCTAACAAATGCATTGCCCCCAAGGCAGAATATGTAAATAAATGAAAAGATAAATAAATAAAAGAAGACAAAGGACCAAAGCATTAGAAGACTAAATTTAGACAGGGTATAATGAAAGCTGGTATATTTTTATAAGATCAGAAAGTAGAAGGTAATGCTCACATTTGAACATTTTAGGATATTTATACCACAGTAGCTAACTGGGTTTATATTTTTCACGTAACTGGACCTGAGTGGTAAGAGGGTAGATGTATGAGCAACACAGTTCTGTTCTCAGACTCACTATGATGATCTTCACTATGATGATCTGCATTATGATGATCTTCACTATGATGATCTTCATTACTATGATGATCTTCACTATGATGATCTCCACTATGATGATCTCCACTATGATGATATTCACTATGATGATCTCCACTATGATGAACATCTCCACTATGATAATCTCCACTATGATGATCTTTGTTATGATTATCTCCACTATAATGATCTTCATTATTATGATGATCATCTCCACTATGATAATCTCCACTATGATGATCTTCTCTATGATGATCTTCACTATGATGATCTCCACTATGATGATCTCCACTATGATGATCTACACTATGATGATCTCCACTATGATGAACATCTCCACTATGATAATCTCCACTATGATGATCTTTGTTATGATTATCTCCACTATAATGATCTTCATTACTATGATGATCATCTCCACTATGATAATCTCCTCTATGATGATCTTCACTATGATAATCTCCACTATGATGATCTCCACTATGATGATCTTGACTATGATGATCTCCACATTGATAATCTGCACTATGATGATCTTCACTGTGATGATCTCCACTATGATGATCTTCACTATGATGATCGTCACTATGATGATCTCCTCTATGATGATCTCCTCTATGATGATCTACATTACTATGATGAACATCTCCACTATGATAATCTCCACTATGATGATCTTCATTATGATTATCTCCACTATAATGATCTTCATTACTATGATGATCATCTCCACTATGATAATCTCCACAATGGTGATCTCCACTATGATGATCTTCACTGTGATGATCTCCACTATGCTGATCTTCACTATGATGATCTTCATTATGATGATCTTGACTATGATGATCTCCTCTATGATGATCTACATTACTATGATGAACATCTCCACTATGATAATCTTTACTATGATGATCTCCTCTATGATGATCTTCACTATGATGATCTCCACTATGATGATCTTGACTATGATGATCTCCACTATGATGATCTTCACTGTGATGATCTCCACTATGATGATCTTCACTATGATGATCTTCATTATGATGACCTCCACTATAATGATCTGCATTACTATGAAGATCATCTCCACTATGATGATCTTTATGATGATCTTCACTGTGATGATCTTCACTATGATGATCTTCACTATGATGATCTTTTTGATGATCTTCACTGTGATGATCTTCACTATGATGATCTTCACTATGATGATCTTCGATATGATGATCTCCACTATAATGATCTTCATTACTATGATGATCATCTCCACTATGATAATCTCCACTATGATGATCTCCTCTATGATGATCTCCACTATGATGATCTCTATGATGATCTTCACTGTGATGATCTCCACTGTGATGATCTCCACTATGATGATCTCCACTATGATGATCTTCACTATGATGATCTTCATTATGATGATCTCCACTATAATGATCTTCATTACCATGATGATCATCTCCACTATGATCCACAGTGAAGACACTGTGATGATCTCCTCTATGATGATCTTCAATATTATGATCTCCACTATGATGATCTTCATTACCATGATGATCATCTCCAGTTGCTTTGGTGTCACAATCAGGGATGGTCATTCAGTTTCATGCACATGAAAAAAAAAAAGATAAATTCACCAAAATATTGCATATTGATCTGATTAATTTATCCATTAACTCATTATTTATTTATTTGGGATACAGAACAGGTTTCTTATCAAACAGGAAACAGCACAGGTTTCTTATCAAGCAAATGTATGTTATTATAATTACATTAACTGTGCCCAGTGGGTAGAGGTATTTTATTAATAAACATTTTTTTAACTTTTATTTTTCACATGGTCTTAAGGATCCCTTCTGATCCTAATGTAAGTATTGTGTTGAGAATGGTATTGGGAGGATGGTATTGCAGTGCTGTGAATATAACCATTTACATGCCATCTGCAAACACACAGTTGGACTGTTAAAGAAACAAAACAGTAGACTCATGTTTGTATGATAATGTTATACTTGCTTCCTATGCTTGTGGTAGTCCTGTAATCAGATACAACATTCACATCTTCAGCTGGGTCTCTGCAAAAAGCTTCACCGATCATCTGTTACATCAGTCATCACCAACATTTATACCATTTTCATCATTTCATTTGGACTTCATTGATTAGTTTTTAAGTTCATACTGATCTAGGCTAATATAAAAATGATCTGCAGTGATCCACAGAGTCACACTGCCAAAACAAAGTGCCAAACAAACAGAAGATGCATTCTGTAAATGCCCCAAGCCACTGAAGTGGTAAATGACCACCTGCAAGTGCATGTTTAACAGGATATAAGAGTTAAGCATCTCTATAATGGTTTGCTAGACCAGAAAATATTGTGGTATCAAAACCTTATCTTAACAATGATGCCTCATGCTAGGGAACTCTTCCTTATCCTGTTAATAACTTACTAACATAATCAAATTCAAAATAATTACATGGAAAAGTATTTTAAAGGTTTGCACACTTTATATAATCTTTAATTAATGCATGCACATTACTGTAGATCTTATATATTTCCTTATTCTGAACAGGTCTGCCCCTAGTGGCCATTGTATAATAAATGTTTTGTTAATGCTTTCCTGTTAATGTTGAAGTGTTGTCACTTACTGTTTCAGTTTTCTAATGTTTCAGTTCTGGTAAAGTTGTGTTTTCTGTCATGTTATCACCTTTTGTTTGTTTTACAGTTGCAATTGTGTTGTCACTCTGGGCCTTCACGATAGATTTTCCTTCACATTATATTATTTTATAAACATGAAACAGGATCTAGTGACTTCTATCAACTGTATTCCAGCAGACCAAGAAAAATTGTCTGATGTCTGATATATAAAAAATGGCAACATGCAACTGCTCCAGGTATGAAAGAGAAATAGTGATGTGGTCCATACCCCAAAACACTAATAGGATTTATTATGACCAGGAGCTTTCTGAACTAAGAAAGAAATATACCTGAAATGCTGAAATTGTAACAAAATCAATGGAGGACAGCAGGACATGTAGACCACAAAAACTCCAGGGATGAGTGACAGAACACACAGACTTCACAAAGCAAGAAGAGATCACCTTTTGTCTGTCTTTGGAATCATCGTCTCACAATGGGGAGTTTTGGAAAGAATCCTTTCTTTAAGGCTGACAAGGACGTGTGGATCAGTACTGAGAGGGGGAGAGGGACAGAGAAAGAGAGAGAGACAGACATAGAGTGTGTGTGTGTTTGTGCGTGTGTGTGTGTGTGAGAGAGAGAGAGAGAGTGTAGGTGTTTGTGCATGTGTGTGTGTGTGTGTGTGTGTGTGTGTGTGTGTGTGTGTGTGTGTGTGTGTGTGTGTGTGTGTGCATGTGTGTGTGAGAGAGAGAGTGAGAGAGAGAGCGAGAAAGAGAGATGCTTTCTTTCCTTTCTTGAGTGATAGACAGGCACCACACAAAGACAGCAGCAGAGTCCTCTTCTAATCTCTCTGTCAATCTGATCTCTCCTCTCTCTCTCCTCTCTGTCTCTGTCTCTCTCTCTCTCTCTGTGTGTCTTTGACTCTTGTCATATCACTCTCTCTATAAGATGATCTGTGTTTATTCACACATTGCTATCACTGGATTTACATACTGACATACTGTAACTCAGTGGTAAACAGTGATTGTCTCACATCTGCAGACAGTTTGCAAATGATTATGAGAACAACACAGAAGGCTTTATTCATTATTTAATTTTAGGCATATTACACTTAGTGACATCTAACTAAAAAGAAATAAGTTCTAAGACTTGTCAGGAAACTGCATGATCATGTTTCATAATGTTAACAATGTTCTACACAGGACGTCATGCTTTGGTGATGTGTGTTATTTAGGCATATCTACTTGAAGCTTACTATGTATTATAGATTCACTCGCATTACACATCGCATATTAATACAAGTGTGTTTATCCTGTGAACGAGTATCAAGTGTATGTTTCAAAAGCTGAACGATATAGTAGTGCACTGTATTGTCAGCACTCAGTGTTAATGCTTATTACACTACACAAAAGAAATGTGAAGGAAAGAGATAACAACATGGTGTTTGAAATAAAGACATGTGAAAGTTAGTATGCTAATCTAGGCATTGGGGGAAAAGGCATAACAAGTATCCACAATCCTTTTTGATGACAATAAAGATGATAATGATTACAGAGCAATCAACTGAAAGCTGAACATTCTTTGGGTTGAACGTAGAGGGTATGCATGAAAGAGCACGCTTTTACCAGTGTACAAAGAAGAATGGGGAAACTGCACAAGAGTACAGAAGAAACTTGTCCAAGTGAGCTGAGACACTTGCGTTTGCTACTGTTAAGGCACGAAGCATGCGTGACGGACTTGTAGTGGAGACACTCAACAAAGAGCTCTCTGAGAAGCTGCAATTAACCCCAGGCTCAACGCTGGAGTGAGCTATCGAGTTAATTCATCACCTAGAACAAGTCCAAGCCCACATTACTGAGCAAGCAGCTAACGGTAGCACATAGTTAAGTGAAGCGATGGAAACAAAAGCACATGCCGTAAGATGGGCATGATGACAAAGCAAAAGACTAATGCAAGCAAGCGTGCAAGGACCAGTGCACAGGACCACGCTAAAGACAGCAAACGAGCCTGCCAGGAGTATCGAATGTCACAGATGCTGAAGTCTGGTCAGCATTAGTAAGCTGTGCTGCACTGTCATGGCAGAGGCATTAACTATCACAGTGCAGAGTAGTGTACATGGTTTAGGACAAGTCAAAATGGAAGAAGCCAAGGGAATAGGCCTGACATATGCAGTCAAATCTATTTTCCAAATGAATAGCAGGGCACTATGGTTGTTTCAGAGCAACCAAGCAGAACTTTCAAACACTAACTTTCCATCTCAACCTAAGGTGCTAAGCTTTGAACTAATAGCATGGCACAAAGGATAAAGGTTAAAATGCAGTATTTGTGATGTGAATACCAGTATTTAAATTAGTGAGATACAATATATCTGTTACCATGCAACTAATGAAAGATATTTTCAAACATATGTCCAAACACATTCAGTGCTGAAGTAGGTTTTAATCTGTGCACACTATTGAAAGCTCAATATCCAACGCTTTGGCAACTGCCAGGAAAACACTCCAGAGAGAGAGAGAGAGAGAGAGACTGTAAAAGTAATAACATTTTTATCACAGCAGTAAGAAGGTATTTCTTTCATAGACTGCCATTTGGATTTGCCTCAAATATTTCAGAGAGAGATGTTTGAGTTGTTCTAAGACCTGGAGGACCATGAGAATACATGGAAGCTACAGGTGTCTGGGAGAACCACGGAAGAGCCCAAATTGAGACTACAAAACCCCTAGCAAACCTGGCCTTGAAAAATGCAGACTTGAACCCGATGACTTGAAGAGTGTCCTCTGGGGCAAGCAAAACAAAACTGAATATGACACTACACTGATGAGAAAGATGTTGTAGCCAAGGTGAAAGAGAACTAGACAAAACCTAGCCAAGGTGAAAGAGATCACCGAACTGAAGCCACAATGAGATATTCATGGTCCTGGGTAAGGACCACTACCTTGGGCGTTACGTTTCAAGCCTCTCAGTCATAAAACCGCTCAGTGACGTGCTGAAGAATGAACCGTCTGGACGTGGTTGGCTGCATGAAAAAGAGGTAAAACTTTCTCTCAAGAACAAGCACTTGCATTCTCTGATGTTACAAAACCAGGCATTATCGGTGCAAAAGCCAGCAGTTACGGCCTTGGGGCCATGTCAATACAGCTGGATGGAGAACATTTCAAACCTGTAGCATTCTGTTCACGAACATGTTTGGAGTCATGAAAGCCCTATGCACACCTAGCCAAATTGTGTTTAGTGGCAGTCGGAGCCTATGAAACGTTTTACATTTATGGTCTACAGTTATTCACTCTTCAGTATGCGCACATACTGGACCTACTAATGAACAACAAGGACCTGGATAGTGTGTCACTGAGATGCCAGAGATTCCTGATGAGAATTATAAGGCTGCTGTATGGTAAAAACAGTAGGAGTTGTTAAAGTGTTAGATATTCAGTACGGCCTTCTGTGTGCTCAGTCAAAGCTACACCACAATAAACAGAAAAACCAAGAAGACAGCAAGTTTCCAAAGTACTCAAGGCTGTCCTGAACATGCTAGAAGTGTTTCTGTAAAGACTGAGAAGGCTTTTTCCTGGAATAACAACAGGAATAACACTTGTATGCTGACAGGATTGTTCTGCCACTCAGGCTGATGAGCATGTGATGACTGGGTGAGATATTAGAGAATCGAGAAGAGCCCCATGCAGCGAACACTCAGTCCTGTACCCAGCTGACACAGAGGGCTGTTTCTCCAAAGTGGACCAGCTTGAAGCTGAAGCATTAATAGGGTGAGAAAGCCAAATGCAGCATCAAACACAGGCATGAAATATAATGCTTGCACATTTCTCTCTCTGTCCCCCAAGCTTTCAGAGTTTCAGTATGGAAAACACCAAGGTTTGAATGTTTCGGCATGGAAACCCCCTAGATTTCAGTGTTGCTGGACGGAAGATCTGGATGGATAGAGAGTGGCACAGTCCGCAGCTGCATTTGACAGCCACTGGACTATGTGAGGCAGACCAAGAAAATATCTTTCATTGAAATAGGGTGTCACTTGTATCCTTTTCATCCAACTCAGGCCCCTGAGCTGATTCAAAGGCAGAGCGGGAAACAGAGGCAGAGACATTTTGCAACAGAACATAGTATGACTGTTCCACCCACAGCCAGCGAGAGCACTACAGTGAAAACCATCCTGAAGAGTTTCAGACTCAGGGTAATACGCCCACCTGCAAGACCAAAATACCTTTTAGTTGATACATGGCTTGCACAGTGAGGCAAAACAATCCTTTTCAGCTATAGATGCCAAACCTTAGAGTAGGTAACCGTATATTTTCTGGGGGAAACAGGTTAGGTCCCATGTAACACTTGCTGAATGTTGTGATGTGTGGTGAATGATTGTGAAAGCAGCTTTAGAAATCAGAATCTTACGTTTGAAGTTTGCATGTAGTGTTACAGTATGCACTGTAATGAGAACAGTATCTGTTAGGATGTTCATTTTAAATTTAATCTTATATTCTATTCTTATATTCTAGGTGTAGAGTACCCTTAGGCACCCTTGCGCTTTAGTGTTGCAAAGCTTCTGGTAGTAGACTCTTTGGACTCTATTGTATATGTGTTGTGAGGTGTGTGACAAACATACAAAACACCATTACACACTGGGAGTTTGTATATGTTTATATATATGCACATTATTACTCCAAGTATTCGAATAAGGTATTATTATAGCATCAACTTATAGATAAATGGGATGTTCTTATCTTGTAAAGTGGCATACAGTTTTGGGTTTTCTGTCTCTCATTCCCTGGGTGAACAGGTCTGAGCAGTTATCTTCTATATTTTATTAATCACTCCATATTAAATAATTGAGGAATCACTGCTGAGATACTGTGGGTGGGCCCTTTAAGAGCCTTAGCTGAACAGAAGCTGGAGTTGGACTTCCTGACATCCTGGTATGGACTGGATGAAGTCTGAGTGAAGACTGCACTCTGGCTGAGGCCAGGATGGATATGTGCTGCATATGGTCTGAAAGGAGGCAGGGTGTGAGCTTGGGTGTGAGCTGTGTGTGGGCTGTGTGTGGGCTGTGTGTGGGCTGTGTGTGGGCTGGGTGTGGGCTGGGTGTGGGCTGTGTGTGGGCTGGGTGTGGGCTGGGTGTGGGCTGGGTGTGGGCTGGGTGGGGGCTGGGTGTGGGCTGTGTGTGGGCTGGGTGGGGGCTGTGTGTGGCCTGGGTGGGGGCTGAGAGCTGCCCGAGTGCAGGTATGACCCAGGCAGTGGGTGCATGCGGAACGGAGATCATTAGGTACCCCGCCAGGCTGCTGGCTTTGGGAGACAGCAGTGTGAAGTTATTCTGTCTTTAGACTCATTCCTAATCACCCCACTCTGCAGTGACTGACAGAGATGCTCGCCAGCCTGATTGAATGTAGGATCCCTCACACTCTCTCTTTATTCCTCTCTCCTTCTCTTTCTCTGTGGTCTCTCACATGGTCTCTCTCTCTTTTATATGTTCAGGATGCACAATCATGAGTGAAAAAATGATCTCTAATCATGCAGTCAATAGTGTTCAGATGAAGTAGTTTAAATTCCTCTCTCTCTCTCTCTCTCTCTCTCTCTCTCTCTCTCTCTCTCTCTCTCTCTTTCTCTCTCTCTCTCTCTCGCTCTCTCTCTCTCTCTCTCTCTCTCTCTCTCTCTCTCCATTCTTTTTGCCCATTGGGAGAGAAATTTGCTGAGTCAGGGAATTGCATTTGAGTGTTTTGAGTTGTAAGGACAGAGTGGAACCCTGTAACCGAGTCCGTAACCGAGTTGACTTTCAGATTCACACTTCTGTTTCTTTATGTGTGTGTGTGTGTGTGTGTGTTTCTCCTCTCTCTGTCCTGCCATGCAGTATCGGCAGGGCTGCTGTCACCTTCATGGATGGCACGTGGCCAGTAGCTATGGGAGAAGGACTCTCTGTGCTGCTTCTGGTTACTTGAACTGTTAATCTCCAGATAATAATCGCCTTAACTCAAATCGCACTACACATTGTGTCCCATGCATGGGAGCCATTGATCTTCTAAGTCTGGAGTTTGTACAAATGCATGAGGTTAAAGTGCAAAATGTCTACTCTAAGAGAATTTACACATATTTCAGTTGAAACATCAGACCTTTTTATCCACTGTAGCCTCCATTTCAGAGGATCACTGATAATAAGACTTTTGGATGTTCTGTTGTGTCTTTGCCAGCTGAGTGTATTATTGCACAATTCGTTCTGGCACAGGAGTGCTAATCAAAGGTCTACCCCTGATTCTTGATGCGGCATTGGAATATGGAGCCTGTTACTGTTGTCTCGCAAAAAGGGGACCAAAGAAGTGTCAGGAAAAGAAAGGTAGGCTATCATCAATGATTTCAGAATCAGAGACATTAGGGGCACCAAAATCAATTGTTATACAGGTATATCGTTAACAAGCACAGTAGAGAGTTCTGCGATAATTTTTTTTTTTTAAATACCTGGAAAACCACTAAAGACCACAGCATTAGGAGAATTGTAGTTTGCTGGATCAGGTTGTAGATTGCTAAATCAAAAGTACATAAAAATCTTGTAAATTTATTGCTGCATGTTTGTTTTTTTTTATCTTTAATTTTTTTTTATGCTTTATGCACCAGAGTTAACCAGCACCAGAGTGATGGAATGAGGAACACTTAGCAACTTAGCAATGATGTCACTGGGTTGCTAACTTAAGGCAATCAATGGCTGATCAATTGATAGATTAATCATCAAGGATGTGCCACCAAGTTACAAACATTTTTATAAACAATTTTGTTTATTTGTCCAATTATTTATGGTCCTACAGAATGGGTATAAAAAGAGGTTCATATGTGGTTCCTTCTCTACACATGTATATTAATTTGAATCAAAGATGACATTAATCATTAATCTCGTAGTCATCATTTAATTTCTGTGTCCATATCAGAGCTTAATTCCTTACAGTCTACAATGTAAATTCCACTGACTACTGCCTGTCTACATAATGCACTTAAACGATGTCTTGAACTGACAAAACAAATGCAAGTCACTGATCCTGCAACCTTCAGAGCTCCCACTGGTGGACACAAACTTTAAAAGAGGCAGATGCTGTCTCACCACCACGCTATGCCATCACTGAAACTTCCCTGTGCTGCTGTCTCTACATCAGTGGGCTCCAAAGCTCTGAGACACTGTTCTCATAAATGATTGCTGGAACTTGCTGTGAAGAGTTTTGAAGTGTTTACAGAGAAAATAGAGAACATGCTGTCCATGTAGTGCTGTTGCTGGATGATTTGTACCTGGAAACTTCAAAAGAGGTAGCTGCAGGATGGGACTGAGTTGGTTGTGGGTTAAAATACTTCCCATTAAAAGTTTGGTGACACCTAGATTTTCAGGTTTAAAAAAAAACAACAACACATTTATTGTCTGTTCTAAAATACAATTTTGAAGACTACCCAGATTTAAGCTGAGGAAAATCAAATAAAATCAAATTTATTTATATAGCGTTTTTTACAACAGATGCTGTCACAAAGCAGCTTTACAAATGTTCAAGTTCAAGCCCCCAGTGAGCAAGCCAAGGACGACAGTGGCAAGGAAAAACTCCCCAGAGCATGAGGAAGAAACCTTGAGAGGAACCAAGACTCAAGGGGGGTGGGTGGGTTGGGCATTCTCCTCTGGCTGACAACAGTCACCACAATAGTAACAATTTTAAGAGAAAAATAAATGAATAATTATAAAATGAAAAAATAAGCAAATAATGTCTAGTCTGGTTTTCTAGAGATCCTAGTCTTGTCCCTATTGTGTGCACGTCTCTGAAACCCATCCAGCAAGAGAACGTCCATCAAGGGCGACGGAGAAGTAGCTGGCTGGTGTGGAGGTGTGGTGGGCTACAGCAGGGGACATCAGGGGCTGGTGGGAATAGCCATGGCAGCTGAGATGGGTTGAGGCTCAATAACATCATGACATCAGGGGCAGGTGAACCTCTGAAATCATAAGTACAAATGTTTATACTTATATAGCTCATATAGCAGCTATTTCTGCTGCACACACCTTCTTCATAAAAATGGTTAGATTTTCTTGGCATTCTACAGAAATATCCTATAAATGTTCTTTATGTGCTTTTAGCAATAGTTTGCACCAACAGTTATTAGTTTTTCTTAGTGTTAAATTATTATTTAGGTAAAACTTCTTCATGCCAAGACGGACACTGTGATGAACACAAATGTCTCTTACAAAATATATACAACATCCTCTGCATGTATCTGTGAAAATCAAATATTAATGTGATTTTTTTTTTTTTAAAAAAAGGGCAAGGTGTCCCAAAACGTCACTGGTGCAAATGGCCAAACCTATATACAGCATGTGTATCTTGCTGGGTTTCAACTCTGGGTAGTTCATTTTCTTATTGTAAATAATGTCAGGGGGATACACGTCTATTTCTCCTCACTGCAGGCGGGACTGGTGAGGGTGAGATGCGTGAGGCGATTCTTCAGCAGACAGTGACACACGGTTTCTAGGGTTAGATCCCAACTGCAGACTGCAGCTCTGTTTGGCTATCCGTGATTGGTAAATTGGACTAAAGACACAGACAGTGACTGGTATCCTCTATTATATTACAGCATCCCCTTTTATTCCTTCTCTAGCTTTCTGTCTGTCTGCTGTTTAAAAGCACAAACATCAGCTAAACATCAGCATCCAAAGTCAACAAGTCTTTTTCAAATTCATAGAGAGTATTAGGGTGAGGGGTCCAAGAATGGCCTCTATGTGCTGATGGTACTAATAATGACATTACAGCAGGGATCCAGAGTCTCTGCAGTGCCATCAGCTAATTACTAAAGCTTTCAGATCCAATCACTCAACAATCAAAATGGGTCCTGGCCAAAATAAACATGACAAAATCAAAGTCTTAAATATTTGTGTGCAATGATAACAGAACACAGGTATCCTGGTAGTTAGGGAATATAGTGAAAATAAAACTCCAAAGCACACAGATAATTGTACTCTTAGAATGAATGAGTAGGTCAATGTTTGTTTAAGTGAGAGTATATGTTTGTTCAGTGCTAAAATGTTGAATACACAGTTATTTGATGTTGTGCATGTACTTTTAATAAGGCACATGAGTAAATGCAGTTAGGTTTAAGAGAGTGCGGTCTTCATTGACTGAAACTTGTTCTGTACGTAGAAAATACTAAGAAGTGTCTGTTAGGGAAAATGTAGAGTTGAATCAGGGGGTTGTTAGAACTCAAGGTCCACAAACCCTGGTGGTTTGTGTTTTTAAACATTTAAGAATTTTAATTGATGGCCATCTCTCTGTAAAGCTTCATTCACAGAATCTGGTTAAAAAGATCAAATTTAAATTGCATTTTTACTTTGTGAACAGGACCTGTTTCTCTTTTGCTGTAGATGAGTTGAGGCTGCATTTTTTAATTAAATTTTTTTTTTTAAATTGATTATGGGAATCTGTTGTGTGTGAATGTATCAGTTCACTGTTTTCATACCTACAGTTCTGTTTTATTCATTTGCTTTGGTGGCCAGAAAACATGTCACTTAGGGGCCATGAGTTGGGTGAAAAGGCTGTTCTGTTTCTTATTCACTCAAATGAACCTTAAGGACCTCGCTACTCTCAATGAATTTAATTGATCGTGAATGTTTTAGTTCATGATATGATTTATGATTTGTTGTATTGTAATTTTTAGATGATTTTAGTGAAATTGTCTTATACCTGAAACTATATGTATTGCTGCTGTCTTCATCGGGTCTCTCTTGTAAAAGAGATTAATATCTCATTGGGTTTCTAACCTGGTTAAATAAAAGTAAATAATACATAACTATATAAAATATTATATATTGAGTATACAAAATATATTTAGTGCTCTCACTTACCACACATCTGAAAAATATTACCACAACTGACATACTGACATTAAAAATGATAGTACAAGAATATATGTTCTGGAGATAGGTAGAGAGAAGATGGAGAGAGAAAGAGAGAAAAAAAACCCTAATTTGTAAAAATAGAAGCAATTTCCCAGTGCTTTTATTTCAGCATCAAATGTCAAGATCGGCTTCCAGCTGTGGAGTGCTCTGTGCTCTGTGTACCCTGATTCAGACTGCCGAGTAGCTCCATGTAATGAGAGCCTTTTGGAGATTGTACTACAGAAACAATTGATTATGTAATGGTTGAAGGGCTGTTCTCATCGCACTCTCAGAGGGAGCACACTGGCGTCTCAGTCCTCATAGCTGTGAGACTCACTCACTTCCCCCTCATTCTTCGGCTATGGGAGTTTCACTTTCCGTAGCACTGCAGACGTCTTCCTCAGAGGCCTGTGTCTCCACTCCTCCTCAAAGTCCGGCACAGAGAAACTGAACATGGTGAGGAATTCATGTAACATATTTCCATGTAAAACAAACAGTCAGTCTCTCTTTCTTGCTCCCTGCCTCTCGCTCTGTCTCTCTAAGGTCTCCTCTACATATCTTTTTTATTACACATTGTTAAATTCTGTTTTAAAAACTAAAACAGGCTCCTACATAAAACGAACACTACATAAAAGATTTCTCCAGTTCACATTAAAAGGAAACTCTTTGGGCTAAATACAGACTGAAAAATAACTGAAATTAAATTAATTTTCACATGTGCCAAAGCTGGACTGCTGGAGCATTAATTCACCAAAATCATTCCATGGATTTCACTGGCATTGTAATAATACAGGATGCGACTTTAATGAATTTTGTGGTAGGAGACTTTTTGACTTCTGGACTTCTGCATTGACAGTAACCAATCAAGTTATTCCTTAGCACTTGGTGTAATGAAAATTGTGTGCGAAACCAAAGCACACTGCTTTACTGGGAGACAGGTGCTTATTGCAGACAGGACCAAAGTGGATGCACCCATAAACACTAGCCTATTGAAATTCCAGTATCATACCTCTGGTCCTACACTGACGATGGACAGGTGTTTGGCTCAAATGAGACATATCAGTCTCCTCTAATTGCCAAGTGACAGTGCGTGTGTCTGTCTGTGTGTGTGTGTGTGTGTGTGTGTGTGTGTGTGTGTGTGTGTGTGTGTGTGTGTGTGTGTGTGTGTGTGTGTGTGTCTTTTGCATGTGTGTTTGCGCATGTGTATATGTGCATGTTTGCATATGTGTGTGACTGAGAAAAAGCAGGAGAGAGCCAAGAACCACATGACCTGTGTGTGTCTGAATTCAGTGTTTCCCTTTCTGGATGAGCAGCTCTGAGTTAGAGTGCGTTCACATCTCTGTGCATGACAAACAATAGACAGGGGAACCAATTAGTTTGTCGAGATGTTAAAAAAAAATCACCTACGGTAAATCCCAGCAGATATGTTGTGATTCTTCTCCAGGAAGCATTTAGCTGACTATTTCTTTGTTTGCCAATGGCTTAATTATGGAAGCACTGTAGCATTGCATCTCCCTGGAGAGCTACTTGTTGGAAATGTGCCAATAGCATTAGGGGGATAGCTGCTGTGTGTGTTTGTGTTTGTGCAGGTGCAAGTGTGTGTGTGAGAGACAGACAGAAACTAAGAAACTGCAAATTAACTGATAGTGAATGTAATGTCAATACTGTAATGCTTTATGGATTTTATGTATGCATATATATATATATATATATATATATATATATATATATATATATATATATATATATATATATATATATATATATATACTGCTGACAAAAAGAGAAATATATATATATATTTCTCTTTTTGTCAGCAGAATGTGAGTAATTCTGTGATGTTTTTGTGCACACTATAAAATAGTGTAAACCTATCCCTTCATTACTCCCTGCTCACCTTTAGAAAAGCAACATTATTCGGTCATCATGTTCTTATGACAAAATAATTTCTGCGAACAATCAAACTGCAGCCAGTGATCACAGTCTTCGGGGTGGTTCTGTGTTCTGCTGCAGGGTTTATTCTGCTCTCCCGCGCTCCTCTGTTCTTTATTGCAGATGAGTGTGCTGTCTGGCTAAGCCTCTGTATTGTGTCTGCTGGCTTTGATGGCAGTTCCGTTAGCTTTCCCCCAGGCAGAGAGCCGGTGTGTCAGAGCAGGTACACACACACACACAGACACACACAGTCTTGTATTGCTATCTTTGCAGGGTATGCCCGTTGGCTTATGTATTACTGCAGCTAAATAATGCTATTGCCTGCACCTAAAGCTAAACATTACCTATCCACAGTAACCAAAAGAAAATATTTTGGCTCTTTTACTTTTCTAAATTTTTATTTAAAAAATATGTCAATCTTTGGTTTTAACTTAAAAATAACTAAACAGGCACAAAGACAAATGCACACACACACACACACACACACACACACACAAATACACATACATACATGCCACACAAATTGTCATACGCAGTGAACACTAAATGCCCCTGGCTCAGTACAACACAATCATTGAGGTTTCCAAGCGGATCTGACAGAGGAGGTGCTCAGTGCTCAATGTTGCATATTTAGAGAAGAAAAGGAAGGTTTTTCTGGCACTCTGATCCAAATAGCTTTTGGCTATGTGTGTGTGTGTGTGTGTGTGTGTGTGTGTGTGTGTGTGTGTGTGTGTGTTTGTGTGTGTGTGTGTGTGTATTTTGACAAATTAAAATATTGTGTTGTATTGGCTTTGTAGCCCACCACTTTGGATTTGAAATGATACAGCAACCATGAAAGTAAAAAACAGATTCACATATTTTGTTTATATTTATGACAATTAATATATCCATAAGTAATCTGCTATATTTAGCACTTGATTGGAATTCCTTTTCATTCAGTGCCAGCATGATGTCTGTGACTACAGTAATGCTATGTACTACCTGGAATGCAGGCATTTTCAGTCACTCCTTGTGGCAGGTGCTTGCGTTGAGTACATCTGGTCTTCTGCCTGACATGTATGCATGCATGTTGGCGTTCAAGTCAGCTGACTGATATGGCGAGTAAAGAACTCTCCATGTTTGGCCTACACCTCTATAAGCTTTGCATGCACTTGTTAGGAAGATGTAACCTGACATTCTGTTGTTGAGGATCATTGGTGATTTGCATCCTGTGCTAAACTGTCTAGAGGTCACAGGTGTATTCTGCTCCTTATGTCTTTTGAATAACCTAGGTATACCAATTAGCTTTCAATTAGCCTGTAATTAATGTTTTTTTTTACTGTTTCATTCTTTTTTTTTTTGTATTTTATTATATTATATTTTATTTATTGCTATTATGTCTTTCTAGAAAACACTTTCTAAACAGTTCTTAAAGTAAAAGTTGGTAAGATTGAGCAAAGTGGACTAGCTTGGAACAGTGCAACCATAGGCCCCTCCCCTTCCCTCTCCAGCCCCGCCTCCAAAGCCCCTCCCAGCATAGGAGGTTCTGCACGTTGTGAAATGTCATTGCTGGCCAACAAGCAGAAATAAATCTTTTAGACCTGAAAAATAATCTACAGTAATATATATTCTGTATAAGATCAAGCACACACTTAAAGAGCTAGATGTTTCTTTGATAACAGAAACTAATAAATAGTGCTAAATATTCAAGAAACCACTTATGGGAACGTTTAGCTGTGAGAGCACAGACACACATAAATACCAGGAAATACACCAAACCGAGACGGCTGTCTGGGAGCTTTACAAGGATATGTTCACCAACATCCAAATAAAACAATGCTAGCCATTAGTCTTAGCATGAGAAACAAGTTAATGGTAGAGTATCTGTTTCGTGTACTACTGTCAGGTCATAGTGACAGTTTTAGCAAATATGGCAAGAAGTTATTTCATTAAGGGTTAACTATTGCTGCTTTATCAAAGCCCTATTTAAATAAATCATGTTACTATTGTTGTTTTTGTTGTTTCTGCTTTACACTGTTTAACATTTTATTTTTCTTTATGATAAAATGTATTCTTTAGATCTCTACTAAGAGGGTCTTCTGCGTATTATATGACATTGCCAAACTCACCACTGTGTTATTTCTTCTTATCAATGTATCAAACAGTTGCTTTTAACACCTTGTGTTTTGGCTTTGTCTTTATTGATTTATCCTGAGGTTTTTTAACTCTCATATAGTCCTGCTTTACTGGCATTAACATGACTTTGGTCATCATGTTAAGACAATAGCAACAGACAAGAGGCAAATGTAACATCTAGAATCAACTCTAAATCTTTTGTTAGCTCTCTTATACTTGAACTAATTATGCAAGGACACAGAGCAGAGCCAATAACAATCAAACAGCTAACTGTCCAATTACATAGTCTTCTGGTATGAGGGTTTGTATAAGGTCTGTGATTCTTGTGAAGTTTCACCCAATATAGATATAAAGGACCTTGAATTATAGGCAACATTTTGCACTTTGAACTCATAATTATTGTTTATTTAAAGTCCAGTGTGCTGGAGTAAAGATGTGTCACTGTCCAGTTAATGAATATATGTACAGCACATGAAATACACTATGCACAATGCTTATCTCCATCATATCATATCTGGTATGGGTAGAATTATAGCAAAATGACCATTTGTTAGTGAATAACTTTGTGCTGTTGCCAATATGATGGATGAGCCATAGTTCTCTGTAACTGTCTGTGCACTGGTGTGCAGCTGTCTAGGTTTGGGGTCAGCTGCTTCTCAGCAGAGAGAGATTTTAAAGAGAGCACTGAATGACTTCTGCTTAGGCTCAGTGGGGGAAACACTGTTTTTTTTGTGTGTGTGTTTGTGTGTGTGTGTGTGTGTGAGAGAGAGAGAGAGAGAGAGAGAGAGAGAGAGAGAGAGAGAGAGTCAGTGTGAAACACAATTCGGGAGGAATGCATGTCTCTCCATACTCATGCACGGGTGCTCTGGGGGCCAGCAGGGATGATAATGGAAGCAGTGGCGGCTGTGGCCGTATTGATTGCTCAGGCCACTAGTTTATTGTTCTAAGGAGTGACCGGCAACAACCCGCAGGGGCCCAGCTCTTCCCGGCTCCGGGGCCGCGTGTGCGCGGGACGCTTGAGCCGGCTGTGTAATTGTTTGTGGTGTTGGCTGGGCTGATGTTGGAACCCCACAGGGAGACAGGTTGCTTCAGCCTGTGACCTTTTCTCTACTGAGTCCAGGCCTGATCCACAGATTGAGTGGAGAACATATCAATGTAGCCCTCTCCGTCTGCTCTCCAATTAACACACACACTCATAGGTACACACACACTCACACATAGAGGCTCTGTCCCCGGGTTCAGGGCAAGATAGCGGAGCAGGAATACAATAGATCAGCTAATAGCTAATCATGGTTCTCAGCTCCCGGAAGCAAGAAGGAATGAGACCTGTGTTTATCCTGTCTGTCTTTTAATTGGGCTTGAACTGGATATTGCGGATTTGCAGTACAGACAGGTGCAGGAAAGATTTTGTTCTTTTCTTTCCGTGTGTGTGTGTGTGTGTGTGTGTGTGTGTGTGTGTGTGTGTGTGTGTGTGTGTGTGTGTGTGTGTGTGTGATTTAGGAATTTCTGTCCCATTTATTTTCCATTGTATGATCTCGAAGAATAAAAAATACTAAGATTATCAAAAAGTTGTAGTGCTGATTTATTTATTTAGTTATTTATTGAGAAAGTAATACAATTATGGGACTAGTCACACAATTAACCAATGCCACAAAAATAATCTATAAATGATCTATAAATTAATAATGTGATTTTTGGATGATTATGAGTGTTCCAAGTTATTTCATCATAAGGTATATGTTACCTGCAGTGTAATTGGATGAGTTTTATTTCTATAAATAACAGTTATATACTACTACAGCTCATTTTCCAATTCGGTGTGGTCTGATATGAAGAGTAATGACTCGCTCTGTTTCTAACTGCTCTTTACCTCTGCTCTTTTGCTGACAACCATGTAAGCTGATAAGAGCCGACATTTCTCCTGTAGAAGTGTACGTCTCACTTGAGTGCATGCGTGTGTGCGTGCGCACATGTGTGTGTGTATGTGTGCGTGTGTGTGTGTGTGTGTGTGTGTGTGTTTGTGTGCGTGTGTTTGTGTGTGTGTGCGTGCCTGTGTTTTTTTCTCCCAATGCGAGTGTGCGCTGAGACCTGTAGCTCGTCTGGATCTCACCCACCAATAAATGTAGATATCCAGCCATCCTCAAATGAGCAAACACAATTTGGCAAATAGTACAAAATGAAATTGCACGTCGCAGGCTGTGCAGTCGTCCTCGGGCTTTCCCAAGAGGCATCTCCCCCGGGTCCCCCAAGGAGCCGGGGAGTTCGGCTTCATCCCCGCGCGCATTATCCGTGAGCGAGCGAACTCTATTTGGGAATTGGTAAAGCACGCGAAGAGAAAGAGAGAGAGAAATGAACAGCACGGCAAATTCCATTTCACATCTGAAGTGGCAGAGCTGCAGAGAGATCATTTGGTTTGGAGTGAGTAAACACAGAGGACTCCATTGCCTGCAATGACGCGGGTAAGTGTGTGTGTGTGTGTGTGTGTGTGTGTGTGTGTGCGCGCGCACAGGTGTGTGTGCATGTTCGTGAGACAGAGAGGAAACGGTGAGCAGGAAGTATAAGAGTTATGTGAGGAAATCCAGTGTGGCAGAAAACAAGCATTTTCAGTTCAAATGGAAGAAGTCTGTTCATGTGTCTGCTCCTCCATTTCATCCTGCTGCATTAGAGAGAGACCAGCACCGCTCACTGTCTGGTTTTATCAAGACCAAAAATAATACTGTTTTGCACACGTACACGCACACACACACATTCAGACATGACACATGCATGCCAAACCTTTCTCTATAATGCAAAAGAAACAGGAGGCTCGTGTGATTTCTATGTCTGTGCCTAAGCACAATATACTGTCCTGATAAACATACATGTAACAGAGGAACTAGATAAAAGCACTGCAGGTGAAACTCTGTCTCCATCTATAGCTGATTTAATCACATGATACATACACTGATTAATGGAGACACAAAGAGATCAAAGCAATCATACATTCTTATGTATGTTCACAAAGAGAGCAAAACATGTGAATATATATGTACTTGCAGTAGTAGCTTAAAATGGACATAAAAGGATTTGTGGCTGATTTATGTTGGATTATGTCTCAGAACAAGTTGCTCCATGTATCGCAAACAATTGCATTGCAAAACCTCAAACAATGCCTTGTGTAGGGCATTATTGGTTTTCTTCATAAAAGACATCTATATTTTCAAACGGTCATTTCATGCCCGACATCGCCTTATTCGAATTACACATCTGATATTTAAATCAATGTGATTTACATATCATCACTCAAGTCATTTCAGTATGCTATAACCCCCCCCTGCTCCAAGTCCCCAGTAAATCTCATCTATAAAATGTTTCTTTTGCTGTGTACTAATCGGCCTGTTTGAATGCCCAGTGATTGACCACGTTAGTGTTAGTGGAGAGTCTTAATCGTGGTGGTGGTGGAGGTTTAGCCGGTGATTCACTGCTTCCTTTTTCCCCTTGGAGAGCCGACTAACTCTTCCCAACCCCATTATTTTAGCCAGAGCCATTCTAGGCTGTAAACTTTCATTGCTGGAAGATTTTAGTCTGCACCTACGGAAAACTTCTTTAAGTATTTTTATTAGGAATTGATGGCAGACATGTGACCTTTTCTGAAGCACAAAAAAGATATGGAAATGTCAATGAGCAAACAAATATTTTATGAGTATTCGAGTGTTCATACTTGTAGCGTGCTTAAATTGATATGGTTAGATACAGTTAACTATTTAGATATTATTATTATTATTATTATTATTATCATCATCATCATCTTTATTTATGTATTTATGTATATATTTATTTCTATTTTTACTTTTATTTATTTTTTGTTTGTTTAAGGTGGTTATTTTTTCATCTTTGGTGTCTTATGATAACTTGTTACGATACATAACAGAATTATGGGCCAGACATGTTTTACTGCAGCAGTGCAGCTCTGTAGGAGGCATGTGGAGTGTAGCTATGGGCCTTCCCTTCACATGGTCCTTGCTTTCCCAGACATGCTCCTGGTCTGAGCAGGGCAGGAAAGAGAAAAGCGCTAATTGAATGACCTTGGTATGGGGCGGCTTTTCACAAAGAGACCCACTCCAGCATCGGAAGTTGCAAGAGGGAAGGAAAACTGTGTCTTAGTGGGTTTTTCAGAATTCCGCACTTTGATCATGTCTCCATGAATACTGACAACTATTTTGTGGTTAACAGTCGTGACATTATTCAGGGCTCCTTCTGGACAGGTTTAAATATTACAAGCCACTCTGAACATGTCTGAAACTCACAAAAGAGTTGTGGCTGAACACACATATGTAGCTCACCTGGCCAAGAATCAGGCTTCAGACCACAGCAAAATCTGGCTGCATGTTCACAAGGCTTGTTTTTCTTCACACAAAAAGGAAAAAGAAAAAAAAAAGTTATGAAAAACACAAATATTTCAAAAGAAGGAATTAGAATTAGATGAAACTGCACTTTTCCATTGTATGACACTAATTACTCCAAACTCTTCAGCATAGCTCAAAGCCGGCATCTTTCCCAGTGCGGTTCTGTTTGTTTTCTTTCTCTCTCTGTCAGCCCATTAAATAAATAATGCTGTTCCTGTCTGCATTCCTGGTGTGTGCTTTTCTGGGCACCTCTGGGGGTGTATATCTGTGAGATATAGGATATATATTTTTTCTGAGATTAAGAGATGAGCGGGGAGGAAGGGGAGGGGGAGGAGGAGGAGGAGGAGGAGGAGGAGGAGAAGGAGAGGGTGAAGGCCTGGCTCCTGCTGTCCGACAGAGCAGGGCTGAAATGGCAGATCCATCAAAGCAGTGGAGCCTGTCTCACCTGGGGTGGGCTTGCTCACACTCCACTGAGAGTCCGCAGCAGAGAGAGAGAGAGAGAGAGAGAGAGAGAGAGAGCTGTATTTGTGAGCTTGAATGTGAGAAAAACACCTGTGTGTGTATTGCAGAGACTGAAGGAGAATGAGAGAGAGAGAGAGAGAGAGAGAGAGAGGAGGGGGTGTAGCGTGCTGTCCGTTGGCACGCGGCCAGACTACACTCAACAGCATTGTCCTTCACCTTCCCCAGCAGCAGCCTGACGTGCAATTACAATAACTTTACACTGACCACTTGGAAAACGTGCCAATAACAAGCGCTTTTGTACTGCCCATGAAAGCGCTAAAACTTTAATAGGTTTGGTCTTAAAACTATGGTATGTAGATTTACGCTACTTAAGAATTGTGAAATTTAACCTGCAAAATATTTTTTTCTGTTTCATTTTTCAATACTTTGCAACCAAAATTGTCCTCTGAAAAATGAACCCCAGGTTCTGAGTAACCAATCAATACTGAATCAATGACGTTGCAGGGGTAATTCCTGCAATGACTTGTAATGTTCCTGATACACATTACATATCCACATTTGGATCTTCGTGTGTCGCTACATAGTTGTAATGAAATTTAAATAACATTTCTGTACGTTTATCTTCAATAAATAGCTGTGCAAAAAAAAACAAACTGCAATAGCTTTCCTTTACTACCCACCTCAGATTATCACACTGCCTTTCAAACAGACTTGGGCCTCAGGTAAAAAACTGAAGTGAGCTATATGTGATTTGCTGTCAAAATAATATACACACTCCGCATTTCTGAAATATCAAGTCCAATTTGCATTTGATCTCAGTGTTTGCAATGAAAAACATCACCTACTAAAACCAAGACCATCACCATCCATCTGTGTGGGAGTACATTGACTTTAAAGGACTTACTCCAACCCTGCACCTCTTCTGTGCTTAGTTCCTATATGAAAAGCAAATATGCTTGCCTACAGACTAAACAAAACTAATTACTATTATTAACAATAATTAATCATGTTAGAAATTCTAATGGTGATTCACTATCGGCATTGCAATTTGGTCCAAACCTTAATCCATGTCCAGGAAACCGGTCCAAAGAATACTTGTCTTAATAATAAAATACTTACTTAATAATAATTCATCATTATAATAGAAATTCCAATGGTGATTCACCATCGGCATTGCGATTTGGTCTAAACCTTAACCCATGTTCATACACTCGTGTGTGTGACACAGTCATGAGCAAAATGTGTGGCCACTTCAAACATCTGAAGCTGAATATCCTGCTTTCTGCAAAGTCACACCAAAAAATTCATTTTGTATTTAACATTCATGCTCGATACTATGGGAAAGTGACAATTGCTTATCTCCATGGCGATCAATAATGGCTGTGGGTTCAGGGTGTGGAGGGTGTACGACTCTAATACAGAGAGGATGTCATTATTATTTTCTTTCTCCTAATGATGGTCATTATGCATGGCTACTGATTGAATTTCATTTGTTACCTGCATTTGAGCCGGAGTAGAATAATTACCATTTAAGTGTCTCCATTAAAATTCATACATGAATTTCATGGCCAGACCTCCTGTTAAAAATAACTAGAGTATTCTTTGCATGTCAAATGAACTGCATTTCAACCCAAGCCTGATTTAAATACTTGATTAAAGAATACCCTGTCCACACTAATTATGATTTCTAAGAAGATGCTTGATGATCAACTGAAAACAACTTGTAGCTCCCATGTCCTCGCATTCTTATTTAATATTTAATTAAAATGGATCTGCTGGTAAAACACAATCAATATCTAGCTTTCGGTCTAAATTGCATTTCCAACCTCCTGAGCCTCATTCAAAATAAACATTGCTATTTCATTATGACCAACATCGTCCAGAAGCCTTGTTCTCTTCATGGTCACTGCGTTGTGCTGGTTAAATTCAATAGTTATCAGAATGTAAGATGCCAGAGTTACAGAACAGTGTGGGGGGGGAGGTTAATAAAAGCTCAGGCAGGTTCTGTGGGCAAGCAGAATATGGTCCATTCAGTATGGACAATTTAACAATGAGGGCCATTGAGGTACTATGGTGACACTCGAGAGTAAAAGTTCTTAAAGGATTCTTGACGGGGTTATGAGGTTCAGGATGCGAGTGTGTATGCATCAAACAACTCCTTTTCTGCTTTTTCTTCTGCACAACAATGACCCTTTGAAGTTTTAGGAGTCATCCAGTTATGTATAAAGGTAAACATATAATGTAAAGTTAGTGATATAACGGTATACTTAAAGAAATCTAGTGGCTATGGGCACACAAAGGTGTAGGTTCATGGCTCATGGAATAAACTAGTGTCCTCCAGAACTATTGGCACCCTTAGTAAGGATGAGCAAAAAAGACCAGTGAAAAAAGAGTTTTGTTTGCCTGTTTCATTTTACAGGATAGGAGTGATCTAGCCATTTCCTTACAACAATCAATGGAGAAAAAAACACACATATCACAATCAATTGGAAACCCTCCCTTTTCCAACATAACAGCACTAAATTTTCTCTTATGATGGCTTGAAACTGAGTTGTTTGAAACTTCCATTTCATCTTCAAGGTTTATAGCTATTGTCTGTTTTGTGATGGTAGAAGACCTCTGATTTTCATTTAATTTGCATATTCTCTGATGTTTTCCATGTCGTTGGATGAGTACAGGTTTTTAAGGCTGCATGTCACACCAGTGAACCCAGAAGCCATCGTTACCTGCTCAAGAGTTCTTAAAGATTTGGGTGTGTTTCGAAGGTAAGCCATGAATAAGAATATATTAAATGTGTATTAAATATATATTCAAATGAATTTCTAGTTGCTGTGTTGGCAAAAATGTTTTTAATAAGAGTTTAAATAATGAATCTGAATAATTTCACTTCCTTGAGATTTGATATTTTCACTGAAAGACCAAGCTGCCAATCATTAAAGGTTTTTTTTCCTAGCCTCTTTTGCCCATCTTTACCAAGGGTAAATCTGAAGGGCAATGAAATATTAAATGTCGAAACCACATAGTCTCATCCTCTATGCTCTGTCATTGCACAGATTACAGAACCCATTAAGGCCAGGTATTTCCATTCTTTATGTCCTTAACTAAATACAAACTAGATACAGGTGTATCTACCAGCAAACAACATGGCTCAAGCTGGGCCTTCTTCCTATGAGACTGCAGCATTGCAGAAAGACTTTAAGCTGTTCTAGGGTATCAGTGTATCGGTTAATGCAAATCCTGGTAGTGTTGATTTTAAACTCAGCCGAGGAACAGAAAATTATGTAGTGCTGAACCGAATCAGAATGCCTGTGGACAGGTATAATAGCCACTCTGAGTTTGTGTGTGGGCTGGATATAGTGTGGACACTCTCCCAAGATCTCTGCCACCTTTATGAATCTATGCTCTTTTATCCCCTCACTGGATGTCTTCAGTACCAACAAGAACATGCCACTTCTTGTTTCTCATTTCATTGGACTCTGCTGCCGTGCACGTCCGCCCAAGTGGAATTAACTGTGTTTGTGTTGCAGGTAAATAAGGCATGCAGGGCCTTAATACAGCCAGAAGCCCAGCTGTGGCCGAGAGCCTACCCCACGGAGCGAGGCGAGGACGAGAGAGTGGGAGCTATAGTAAGACCTAATCAATCAATGCCAGATTACAGCTAAAGCCACTTCCATACCCATTAAAGGAGGACAAATGCAGAATTGCAACTGAACAACTTCTAGTTTTAAGCCAACAGTGGGACTTCCTGGTTATTTATCAAAGTCATTGCTGGTGAGCCAGGCTGCCTGGCTGCGCGATTGTTGTTCTCAGTAGAGAGAGGCGAGCGAAGGAGCCTTGCTGAAAGGCCTGTTTATGCCCTCAGCTCTGCCGCTGTCAGCTGGCTGGAATTTACTGTAAATCACATTGCTTTTATTGCAAGATTTAGTAGCTTATCCTCGGCGGGCTCCATTCACTTCGAGCTTGTCCCCATTAGGATGTTAGCCTCAGACCATAAAGGGATTCAGCTACACATCATCATACAATGTGAAACCAAACCTTTCATTTCTCTGCCTCACCCTGCTGTCGTCCCCTCCTGCCCTCCTTTGCCATCTTTCTTTTCACCGTTTCCTTGTCTCTTCTCTCGCTGTATTTTCTCTGTCTCCTTCTCTCTCTTTCCCCCCTTTTCTCTTTTTTTTTCTACATCCTCCTCTTTTGCCGCCTGCCTTTCATTTCTCCTTTACGCCAATTCTTTGGCAATCGCTGAGTCCTACGGCCAGAGACTCCGAGGTGGCTACGGCCTCCCCTCTCTGAACTGTTTCAGTCAGTGTTGCTTTTCTTTCTATTAATGGACCTTGGCTGTGTTTTTTATACAGATCTGTCAGAATGTAACAGTGCTGAAGCGCTTGCTTTTTTAGGCACAAAATGTTATGACTGGTTTTACCTCTCAGATGAAAGAAGCTACAGCATTTCCAATTACTGACTACAAACTCTAAGTGATATAAAACTGGACGTTGCCCTGGAGACCAATAGATTAATATTTTATTTCTGGAATGAGTAATGTGAAAATTCTTCCTCTGAATACACAGAAATATAAAAATCAACAAATGAGGGAAAAAGAGAAACTGTTGCAATTATCTGAGGCCTACTAATACATGCATACCATTGCTTTTATACCCTGCAGATTTAACAACACGGTTGCACAACTAAAACATGCTTCATAAAATCTAGAAGGAAAATCAGAACTGCATTTTTCCCCGCTCCTGTGGTGTTTATAATGGCACATCCTTTACATATTAAACTATATATATTTGATATTGTGACTACAAAATCAGATCCAAGCTTGTTGCATGATTAAAATACAACTGATGCTTCCAAGAAAGAGAATGTCAGAGAGAGAATTCAAATGTAGAACTTTTTTTTTTTTTCTCTCCATGGTGTGCTGTAGATATTATACTAAAACCAAATTAAACAGTGCAAATCACACATTGGGCTTTGTGAAAACATGCTGCCTGTTTGTTTGGTTTTTCTGGGGTGGTTGGGTTTTTTTTGTTTTGTTTTTGTTTTCCAAAGTGTGGGTTTTCCATATGAGAAAAAAATCCCTTAGTCCAAGCCCAGATGAAGTGATGGGGATGACAGAGTCCGCAGGCAGAAGGTTAAAAAACAGTGCATCACGTGACTGGGCAAAACCCTAACCTTGTTCCTGAGGAAACGGACAGTTTCGGTTGTGGCGAGGGTGTGTGTGTGTGTGTGTGTGTGTGTGTGCGCGTGTGTGTGTTGGAGTTGAGGGGGACAACCATGGCAACACATTCCTATCAAATTAGAGCCTGATGCAGTGTGTACACAGCCCTGATCATTACTACTTAACTGGTTAATCAGTTGAAATCCATTTAGATAAATGCTGTTCTTAATCACAGCTTTGGGATGCAACTCAAGAACAAACATTTAGTGTTTAATGTTCACTTTTCAGGCTTATGCCATTTCCATATTCAATGTGAAATATGTATCTCAAGTACCAGGAACCAGGTGTGATTACTCTGAAAATATGAATGGCTAAATTTGATCATGTTACAGTCATTTTTTCGATTTACATACACTGATTTTATTCACCTAGGTTTTCCCTTAGGTCTGGTAAACTGTTATACCCAACATCTTCCCTAATTTCAGTTTTTTGTGTTTTCTTTTCAGGCTAGAAATATTTCAGACAAACAGACAAAAAGAATAACTTCACATCTAAACATGAGCTGTTTGTGTGAGTGTGTGCAATGTCCTTATCATCCACCACAAACCTTCACACACGTGCACACACACACGCACACGCACACGCACACACACACACACACACATTCTGTCTGAATATGATTGTGGGTGTGTGTGTCTGCGTGTGCGCGTGTGTTTGTGCGTGTCCGGATGATGTGTGTGTTGACGTGCCGTAGCAAGAGTTCAGGGAGGCAGCTGAGAAAAATAATTTAGAATGTCCTGCCTGCTGACACAAGGACAAAAGGCACAGGGAGAACTTTCTCATATGTGGCCACGAGACAATGGCGGCGGCTCAGGCTGCCACTACACAGCGGTTGTTTTCTTGCTGACCTCTCGTCCTCAGAGTGATGGCTGGAGGCGTCGGACAGCCGGCTGCTCCTGCATCCACCTCTCCAGCGCTGCCGCGGCCCCGCACACACCTAGAGGCATTCCGCCGCTGATGAGCAACATTTTCCACCACCGCCAACATCTCGAGCAGGAGATTAATAACTGTCCTGATTGCATCTTGTGTGCTGGTTGTCCTCTCTTGCTGACTCGTTCCTGTTGTCTCATTCTATGGCTTTTTCTCCTTCTGCCTTTCACTGCTTCTCTCTCTCTCTCTCTCTCTCTCGCTCTCTCTCTCCCTCTTGTACAGACTAGTTTACTGCTTGCTGTCGACTTGATTTCACAGGGTAGCCTAAACACCCTGCCATACATCCGCTCTCCCATTCATTACCTCCACATCGCTCTCTCCCCTTTCCCAAAAAGCAAGGTGTGATGGGACTCAATTAAATCAAGATTAGCTACAGGAGCAAAAGAAGATGGAGCCCAGGGCCCGATCGGAGCAGCCGGGCTCCTTCGCTCATACCCAGGACCTGTGCAGTAATTATTACCTTGGAGTAAGGTGGGCAGTCGTTTGTTAGGGAGCCCAAGTGGACCAGCACTGGGTGCCCACGGGCAGGAGTTCTCCCCAGAGTTGAAGGCTGCACTGGAAATGGCCAGTGAGCTCGCTAGGGAGGGGTCAGGGCCAGATCAATGCATCACTCCAAGGCTCCTGCACATAGAGTGGAACAGGCACGGGGGAACGCGGGTGACACTCTTCACAGCATGTGTCTAAACTCACCTTCTCACCTTCTCCAGCTTTCACCGAGAGGTGTGTGGCAGTCAAAGCAAAACTCCGAACTTCAGCCAGCTAGACAGATAAGACAGATGTATGAATGTGCCCTGCAGTGACGTATGAGGTTTCCTCCACCACTGTCGAAGCGATGGATAAACCTGAGCATGATCATAACATTTGCGATTAGATGTCAAGTAAGCATGGTATGAATATCATAAAATGGTTATTAGAGTAGTTCAGTGATGAAAGATTTCTCGAGACATCTCCTGTGGTCTGAGCTATGAGCCAAGACCGCTTCACTGTGAGTAGCTCCACCGCGCATTTTTAATCTATTACTAAATTGTTACTACATTTGTTTGTAGTTCAGGCATCATTATTGTCACATTTTGGAAGTACATATCAGGCACTAATAAATTGTGACACAACAGACGATGATATATCACAATATTTCTTTTGGCTTACACCGAAAATTACATTGTTTTTAAAATACATAGGCTCAATTCAATGAAAACATTTCAGCATCAGAGTTCTGAACTGAGTTGCTCTATGCAATTAATCTGTTTATACATATTAACTCATAATTCAAAATAAATGCAACCTCTAAAAATGGGAAACGCCGTAGCCGCTTATAGACGAGTTTTTTCTTTTTTTAACTCACTTCACGGAAACCTGTGTTTAAGTAAACCTCGCCGTGACCCGGGCAGCCTGCTTTGAATTTGGCTCTCTGGCAGAGCGCATGCGCAATTTGCAGCGTGTTGGCTTCTGTACAGCAGCTGTTTAGGGTTTGAAATTCCAACATGGCAGAGCCAGTGGTCAGTCTTCCCCTTACTAACTTGGAATGGTTTCAAATCGCAAGCATCTGCGCTTAACCCGCACGACCATTCATCAGCGAACCTGTCGGATCGATGTTGCTCTAACCTCTGAGGTGATCCTGTCACACACACAGGTAAGAGTTAATCCTGCTATTCCAACGATATTAACAGTCTAAAAAGCATCGGAGCTGCTGGACTACGGAAGAGCGCTTGCTTTATCGCATAGCATGCCTCTGAGTCGCTCCCATGCACCATCCAAAAACTGCAGATCCGTATCCGAGTCCGGAATTGAATTTGATATAAAATAGGTTTGCGTAGATTGTGGAAGGCAAAACGCGCACCTGGGTGGGTGAAGTTGGATATCGCCGAGTGATAGTTGGATTGTACTCATTATCATAGCATTAGGTCTTTGATGAGAAAGTAAGAGACGGGTGCGGTTAGAATTGTTTCAAAGTAACTTTTTCTGGCAAAAGGCTGGTCAGTGCATGTAATATTATTCCCTGAAAAGTTTTCCGTTTTTCTCATGCCAATTTGGCATTTTGTGTTACATGACTGTTTAAGGGCAGCGGTCGGCATCAGAGTGTAATCTGTTTTTAAAGCTAAGGACGTTATGCTGAGGGAGTAGTAGTTCATAGCATAATTTGATGTCGGTTGAAGGCGATCACTAATCTATCTCTATCCCCGGTAGTTTTAACCAGACGGTGGAGCAAACTGACATGAGCTTGCTGTCGTGGTCATGTGTTTTTATCCGACCAGTCTCTCCCACTCTCCGTCGCGCTCTCTCTCTCTCTCTCTCTCTCTCTCTCTCTCTCTCTCTCTCTCTCTCTCTCTCTCTCTCTCTCTCTCTCTCTCTCTCTCTCTCTCTCTATCTAAGCGTCTCTCCTCTTACATGTTATCCAAGAGCTTTTGTTGGTTTTGCCTTTTGCTTAATTATATGCATGTAGGTTAAATGAATACCTGACGAAAAGGCCCCCGTTTCACGGCGGTGAAATTCGAGAGCGCGGAGGAAAAGTGGCTGTATTGAAAACCGACCTTTGGAATTTCTCCTCGTGAAAATTCCGATTCTGTTTTTTCCCCTTTCCTTGTTTTAGCCCGGCAGAGATGATCAGTACCACCGGTGTGTATGGTAGGTTTATGTTTGTGTCATTTCAGTAGACTAGCATGTCTTTAGATTTCCTCAGGTCGCATGACTGATTTAAATAACGAAAATAATGTGTGTTTATTGAAACACTAGTGATAGATACCTGTTTGAATGTTTTTCCAATCGCAGATTTTAGGACTGAAAACTATTTGCAAAGTGAGCTTTACATTATTTTTATAAACTTGTAGCGTTAGTGAATTACTCAAAAATATAGACATAATAATAATAATAGCCCAGTAAGTAATATGACATTCATCACATTAATCATAATGTAGTTTGTATGTTTTCATGTGCGGTTGTAGGAGTCCAGTTTCAGTTGGGGACGTTAAATACATTTCGGAATGTCATTTTTTATTCTTTATTTTTTTGCCTTGACAAGTTGGCATGCGTCTTTAGCGTTCTCACTATGCACACAATGACGATTAAGGGCACATAGTAACCGGAAAAAGCAGAAAAACTCAACTCTCCAGATTTGGAGATGGAATGAATAGAAGCCTCTTTCAACTCATTGTCATTATAAAGCCGGCAGGCCTGCAGTCGTATTACACTTCACTAATCCTTATGAATTTGGAGAAACAAAAACAGAAAATGATTGTTTACTGCAAGTTTGTGTAAATAAGTTGTTGTACTTGCTTATTTGAAATAAGCAACAGTGTAATGTGTGTGTGTGTGTGTGTGTGTGTGTGTGTGTGTGTGCGCGTGCATTTTGTGACAGACAACTTTCCTAGCTTTTCTTTTTAGATAGCAGTCATTAGATATTAGAAACTCTCTGGGCAGCACCAACCTGCAGCCAGTGTTAGAAAAGGTCCCTGTGCGGCTGCATTCGCATATCCGAGGCAGAGAAAAGTTAGCAACAATTTCCTGAATGTGGCACATGCATTATTCAGCCTAGCAATGGCGCTTCATCCATCACCAGTGCAGAGCAACACTGCAAAGCCTTTTGTAAAGAGCAGGTTACAGTATGCACGACTGTGTGGTTCTACATCTCACAGAATTTCAGATGAATTCTCCTGTTTCCTTAAAATCTTGCTTTATGGAGGTAACGTTCATTTCTGTGTGATTTTCTTTCTTGCTTGATGCCTGTTTCACCATTTAATATGTCACACTTGGACGTTTTAGTATGACAGGAAGTCAATATTGTTCTATTTAGAGTTACAATACTGTTATAACAGTAATATTTAGTGTTTTAATTTTTCAGTTGAATAAAGTCATGAATCTGATTAGCAATTTCGTTAAAAGTTGTTGGAGTAATTGTGGAGAGTGTTTTGCTGATATCATCTGTCTAATCTTTTTTTTTTTAACATGTATAGGTTAAAACCATTCAATTGTCCTGAAAGCATATTATTGCTAGGTGATAATGAAAAAGTGATGTGCACATACATAGCATTTACATTTTGTTATTTAACCACACAATTAAAATAATCAGGCATAAACTCAAGGGTGTTTGCCGGTCCTCTTCAATAGGGAAATGTACATTTACATTTACATTTTGTATGCTGAAGTGTTTTGCTGCGGTGCATTTTCATTAAAGTAAGCATCAGCTTTTTTTTCCCCAGCCATTAGATGTATGATACCTGTGCTAGTAAGACAGATGCATGGTTAGTTTTCGTGAGTGTTAGTTGAGAAGGTCTGCTGGCCTAATTTAAGGTGTGTTAAATGTGTAAAGGTTCCCTGGCTGTCCAGCCTTGTGATGTGGGCGTGTAACCAGAGAGGGTTGCGTTTTGGATAGATGTTTGGATGGTTTGAGGCTTTTGTAGTTGTAGCACCGTGGGGCAGGTCAGTGGGACGTGGATGGTCCGAGCAGGGCTGTTTATTTTACACCTCTGGGGGGTGGAGCCACCGTGCTCTGCGAGGTCAGGCACAGTCCTGATTTATCCCCGGGTCCTGCCTTTATCAGCACGTTAAGCAGAGCGTGCGCTTGATTGGGCGGGCGGGCGTGCGCCCGCGTGTGTTGACATGAAACCTCATGTTGAGTTTTACGGTGTGCTTGATGACAGATGCTAACCCCTCCCCCTTCCACCACCCTCTTTGCTTGATGTGTCTTGTGTTGACATGCTCGAGCAGGCGGCCTTGGGAATACACACCTATGGAATACACACTGCTGCAGCGAGCACAGCTAGCCTTGCTGCTGCTCCGCTAGCGTGTTGATGGTTGTGTTGCAGGACATACTGAGAATGTGCCAGCAGGTGCTGTGGAGACTCTCACACACCGCTTTTCTTCGTTAGAATTTAATGACCTACTAAAAATCAGTTGTTCATTTATCGCAATGAGGTATTTTCTTTGGTGTTTCAAATGTGATGGACATTTTGAGAAGTGGTTTAGGAGTGGGTTTTTTAACAGGCTTTGTTTAAAGTAAAAAATACACCTTCCCTCGTGACTAGCAGGAGTGCCATTTCTGCTTGACAGAGACAAACGGCAGATCATGTCTAAGATGTTATAAGACTCACATCAGGTTTTAATGATCCCACTATAAATTCACAATAGAAAGAAAACCCCTCTCGGCAGCCGCACGATATAGTTATTCTATATTATACTCTGCTTTTGCCCTATATAGCATGCTTGAATGCTTGAGTATCTGCATTATTTTACATTCAAAATCTGTTGCATTTTTTTAGGAAATTATTATTGGAACTGGTACAAATGTAATATTTTTGAATATGGATGTTTTTATATATTTGTCCCCCTTAGTTGTACTATTTGTATTCTATTTTGCAGTTGCACTTATACACATTCATGTTTGCCCATCAACAACTGGTGGACTTTGATGGTGAATGTTGTAGTGGACAGTTGTGTTCATCTTTAGGTTATATATTGATACATAATGTAATATTCTAATTTATATTCTGATTGTGAATATTTGACAGGACTGTGTATAATTGTTGTGGTCAAAAGGAAATTTGCCTTTTTTTTCCCAAGTGTGAATAACGAGTATGAATATGAATATTAGACTTCACTACCACACACACACACACACACACACACACACACACACACACACAGACCCAAAGACATTCACATACACACCCACATACAAAAATAGCTTTTTATTAAACCCTTGTTTGGTTTAAAGCTGTTTCACAAATTTTTTTTTTGTGGGAATGTGTCCTCCTGTTGTTTTCAGTCCCGAGAAAAGTAGACAGAAACCAGAGGCGGAATTTTTTACGTTTCACCTGATCCCTTTGACACTTGAGTAAGGTGACATACACATAAACGGTGTTGGGTTAACACTTTCCAGAGTCAAATTTACATCTGTAGGAGTTAATGTAATGCTTGTGATTTTGTGTACCTGCATCTTAGGACTCATTTGCTGGTAGTTTGGTTAAAAGAAATGGAGAAAAGGCAGCAGTATGTCTGTGCTCGGCGAGCAAGCACCGTCTTTCCTCTCGGGATTGTTTGTATAAATGAGACTGACAGTTTTTATCTCAATCTAATGGTGACAATTAAAAGAAGCTTGAGACTAAGGCTGCTTGCTGCTGGACGAGCACCTTGGGAGATCTTGGGGGCTGTTTCAAATTGATGAAACACTCATCCGCACAGACGGATACATTTGTCAGTCTCTGTAACAAATCTTATTCGCCCCCACTCCCCTCCCATCCCCATTCCAGACAAAGCCCAGCTCAAATGAAATCAGTACCGGGTTGTCATCTTTAAGCAAATATGTTAAGTGTTGTCTTGTGTGCTTTTCATCTGAAAACGAAGGAAAAACCCCTAGGGAGAGAGACTCATGCAAATACAAATCCCATTTCTACAACAGGAGGGCCCCTCTCTCACTCCCCTGCCCGTCTCTCTCTCTCTCTCTCTCTCTCTCTCTCTCGCTGTGTTTCTCTCTCCCATGGCAGCTGGCTGTGTTATCTTTGTGCGTTTCTGAGTGCGCTGTCAGTCCTCTCGCTGATCTAAGTTGGGCCGCATTAGAAAGTGGTTGCAGCTGTCTGTTGCTATACTGAGAGATGTGTGCTCTGCAGCAAAGATGAAGGACCTCGAATCCTTGACATGTTCCCTCTGCTTCCCCCTCCCCCAGACTCCCTCGCGCACACACACACACACACACACACACACACACACACGTGCGCACACGCACACACACGCATACACACACGTGTGCACGCACGCACGCGCACACACACACACACACGTGTGCACGTACGCACGCGCACACGCACACACACACGTGTGCACGCGCACACACACACACACACACACACGTGTGCACGCACGCACGCGCACACACACACACACGTGTGCACGTACGCACACGCACACACACGCACACATACACGTGTGCACGCACGCACGCGCACACACACACACTTTAGCTCATTTGGACACATGCTGTCTGTCAGCTCTCAGCGAATTTTTTTTATTTTTGGTGCCTCACACAATCCTCTCTGCGATTGACAGCCTATGGGGGTATGTTTTCTGTTTTTTTTAAAAAAAAAAAATGCATATTGTCCATTATCTGTGCTGCGTTCACATGCTCCTGCTATGCTTGCCACGCTGTTCTGCTGTCCAAGCAGAGATTATCTCCAGAGTCATGGAGCAGAGTAGAATTTCTCCGCATGCTTCAGGCCCTCTGCCGTTCTGGGAGAATGATGCATGAGCACTGAGCGGTAGTTAGCAAACAGTGGCAAACAAACTGTCAGTTAGGCGCTGTAATTAAACAGATCAAACCAATTGGTTATGAAGTGTTATGAATTTTAGAAGCATTTGACTAAGCAATTTAGTTCCAATTGTGCTACTTAAACTGATAAGAGCCTGCTTAAAAAGATAAGAATATCAGCTTATTTTTGATTGATCAAACATTGTCTTTGTACTATAAGAGTATTGTAAATGCTGCACAAATGCATCCTAGAATGATGAGGAGCTAATGTCAACAGGGCTTGTTCTTCTACCTCTAGATCAGAATGTTTAATCAGTGCCGAATGTGATATTTCACAGAAACATGAACACAATACTTTGTGCACTCGAACATAAACAGAATCCTGTGCATTCAAGCTCATCTCAGGGCGCCAGTCTGTGAATAAAGGTCTACTCTGATTTGTTGATTGGTCTTTTTTTAGCTCGTTACTCAGCATTGATCACTGTGGCTGGTAGTGTAATTTTAATTCACATTTTCAAGCAATAACTTCACTTATCCTTATTTTTTTTTCTTTAGCTCTACTCATACTTTTGGTGAGATTTTGTGGGCTTCCCATGTAAAATGCTGTGTGTGTGTGTGTGTGTGTGTGTGTTGTTACATTTTTCGATCAACAGCTTGATCCATAGCTGCATGGCAGTCTAGGGAGAGAAGCACTGAAATCCATAGCAGTAACCATGATTGACAGATTGCCATAAATATGTTGCTGTGCACACTAGACTTCCATTCATTACAACGCATCGCCAAGGCAACACAACCTGACAGCATCATAACCACAGCAATCATGTTAAGCTGACATCAGGATTTGAGCTGCTCACATTCCAGTTTGGGATTTTCCTGCTTTCCACGATGGATCGCATCAAACCGATGATGAGGACAAAGGATGTCAGAAATAGATGGTGTGGCATTTTATTTAGGAATAATGGAGCATTGTTAGCCAAGTTATATTCGGTCTGAAAGTCTGAAACTGTCAAAGTGCGACAGCTTTCTCAGTGGTACATGCCTCAGCATCATCAACAGACACAACGTGTTATTTAATTTCATAATGTTTATACCGATGGACCGGGCAAAGAATGAACAAGCCAGCGGGCTTTTATGGATTTTGCGCACAGGGAGAAGTTGTTAGTGCGGTTCTTGACATAAGTGAGGTAGACCATTAAAACCAAGCATAACCAAAGTCCTTAGCTCTGGTCCCTCCTTTTTTCCCTTCTGGCAGCCCATACAGTGAGCTGCTCCTCACTGGATCTATCTCCCTGCCCATAAAGCACAGAGACAGTGGAGAGAGTCTGTTGGGGATTGGTTTAGAATAGCCAATCCCCAGGTGGGCAAAAATAGGTGTAGGAGTGATACGTTTAATCTGGCCTTCTCTAAGATATCCCCCCTGCATCATCAGTAATTAGCATACCCCCAGTGGCAGGAGCTGAGACAGCTACCTAAATCACAGATGTCTTCATTTCCCCCGTTTACATTCTAATTAGGCGTTACAAACTTTTTGATTCTTAATGGTCTTTATGAAGGGAGATTTTATCCCTTTTACTTCAAGAGGAAGCAAGCAGACACGCAGAGAGAATGAGGGAGAGAAAGAGAACGTCTGTCAGGAGACGGAGCTTTAATTCCTTTTCCTCTTTACACAGCTCTCCTCTTGGAGATGCATCATTTTTTAAATAATTCTAAGCTGAAAATAATTATTTTTGCACTGGCCTAGAGAACAGGCCTAGTGCTTTTTGAATATGTTTTTGATGCATGGCCCGAGAAGCCACGTGTTGTGCCAATGATGAATTCGCGGGTACTATTGTTTTGTGAATTAGATTTTGGAATGACATTGGCAGCTAACCATGAAATTTTGTGATGGCACAAGAGTGAAATCAAAGCTTTTTTTCCTGGCCTGATCAGGAAGCAGTCCAAAAACAGGGTTTCTTTTAACCCTTGTCTTGTGCCGGTTGTCGCCATTTAAAGTAATTCCTGGCATGTTGTGGAAATTTCACCGGTGTTTGTTGCTTGCTTAGGGCTCCCCCTGAATTGTGAAATCGAATGACTCGTTCACAGGTCCACCAAGACCTGGCCCACTGCAGAGCAACTGTTGCTATAGAGTGCGGCACGTCAGAGGTGCAGGTGCATTGGCCGTGGCAGTCTCTCTCTGCAGGAATATGTGCTCTTATCGTCGAGGAGCCTTGAAAAACGAGACGCGTGTTTTCGGCCCTCCTTCAAGGCGTTTTGCCGTGCGCTCCCGAAAGCATTTCCGTGGCTACTGAAGTGTGTGGAAACGTAAGAATACAAGAAATGAGAAATAACGAAATGATCACAACGTTGTCTGGAACAAATGTGGTCTAGTGTTGACGCAAGCACCTTGTTTTAATTTAGTTCTATTTATTTATTGTTGGCTGTCTTCCTTGGTCACATAATGTTCATTGCATCCTTGCATTTGTTTCTGTGTTCCATCTTCTATGTATGGAAAAAAAAAATTGAGATTGATGTAAAATTGTCAGACAGCTCGTCTCTTATTGCCTAAAGGGTACCCTGCAAAAAGTCACCTGGTTTCTTCCAACAAGCGGCGCTTGCTTTTATTGCAGGGGGCTAAAACCACTTTTCTGCTGTTCATTTATGTGATGTTTCTTGACATTTAAATTCATGGAAGGCCTTGTAAATTACACTAAGCCAGGAAAAAAAAAAAAAAAAAATGTGGCTGCAGAAGATCACAGCCATTCCAAGCTTAGCTTTGAGAGTGAATTATATCATCTAATGAGAACATAACATTGTAATTAATGTATTGAAATTAGCCTCTGAGAAAAATTGTCCATTGATATGCATGACAGAAAACATTCATGTGCTTGAATGAGAGTGCCAATATTTTGGCTTCCTTTTTCCTCATTCCTCATTGGCAGAGGCAAAAAAGAAAAGCGGAATCCTTCAGGAATGATGAATTGAGTCATCACGTTCAGCGGCTAATTGTCTCAAATTGATATTTTGATGTACTACTAAAGATCACATAAAAGCAGTCAGATCTTAATTAGGACGATGATCATAGGGAGATGCGCGCGATTGCCCGCCCCGCTCCACTCCGCGCGCCGCCACGCTAACTTCCCACCGCTCCATTCATCCTGGACGGGGCCGGAGGGCTGACAGGCTGGCGAGGTGCCAGGGATTGACGGAGAGAGGCTCTGGGGCGCGGGGGAGAGGTGCCGCGCGCCGCCCGTCTGAAGGGGGTGCAGGCCCAGTGGAGGGCCAGAGAAGCTGGAAAGGGCGGGGCAGAGAAAGCTGCTGGTAAACCGCCATGTAGGTTTATGGTGTAAGGCCTTCTGACGGAGGCATGCCGGAAGCTTCCGGGAGCCTCGCAGAGAGATCAGCGCTTAACGTCTACGCTCGGACGCGCGAGAGCTCTTGGAGTGGGGGCTACACCCGGCTAGAGCTCCGGGGCTGCTGTCAGGATCTTTAGACCAGCGTGTCTAGGTTTCTGGGTGCTGTCCTAGGCAATTTATGCTCCAAATTAAAAGAGAGGAATGGAGAAGACAGCTTTATGATATCCGCATAACCTTCCTATTTGATCGTAAAATAGTTCTTGTTTCACTGAAATAAGTGACGCTCGGGCAGGTTTGCATGTTGAATATTTAAACGCCTCCTGCTAACAGGCCGTGGCCGTGTGCCGAGTGGAGTGCCGCTGGTGGTGGAGTCCTAGCAGCGAGCTGTGGCCGCACCAGAGTTCCTGCCTGCCTGGTCTAGCTGGCAGCTCAGACTGGAGCCTTCTGAACGTCGGCTGGTGGGGCGAGGGCCCAGTGCTAATGATGGGCCGTAATGTAATTATCTCATCTCATCCGTCTGCGGAGCAGCACTTTTCAGCTGTCGCGCTCACCGGCACGCGGCCGACCCCGGCTCACCCCGGCTTTTTACTGCCCTCCTCCTCTCTCGCTCCCTCTCTCTCTCTCTCTCTCTCTCTCTCTCTCTCTCTCTCTCTCTCTCTCTCGCTCTCTCGCACGCTCGCATTCCCTCCTGCTTCCACGCCGCGGCTTAATATTCAGCCTCCGCTGTGCTCCCCGCGCCGGTGGGTCCTGTCCGTGTTTGTGTCAGGATCCGGAAAGGTACTTTTCAGGTTAGGTGTGTGGACCCCCCCCCCCGCCCCCCGAGGCTCTGTGATTGTTACGTCGCAGAAGGTGCTTCTGAAGGAGCCTTAAGAAGCAGGCATTGTGCCAGGAGCGTATCCTGTCATGTGGGCGGTCACTGACTTTAGTGACAGTCATGGAGCAGGAAGTGACTTGCATGTTTGACTTCAGCTTTGTTGAAGAGAGAAGGATCTCTAGACCAGCATTTCTGCCGCCACAAGGCTTCACTTCTTCACCTCTCCTCACCATGTAACATCTCACACCTACTCCTTATTTTTAATCTGATACTCCCCAGGATAATCCACCAGTTGTTTATAGACGCTTCTAATTATAGAACCTCTGAGATGCTTTGAACCATTTACTATTCAGGAATTTTTAAAACAGTTACCATTTATTACAGTGAGATGTAGTTTGCATCTTCACAGAATTTACATTTAACCCTGGCTACCTGGTTTACTGATTAAATACCCCGTTGCTCATGTGAGGACCAATGGAAATATTTGCTCGACGCTATTTGCATCTGCTAAAATCCCCATAAATTATTAAAGCAAATTTGCATAAGAGAACGCTGTATAAGCGTCGCGTGTGCCCGTGTCGGAGGAGTGTTCCTCATGCATGTCCTCCAACTGAAGTAATTAGAAAGTAAATGTGCATTTGATGAATTTAATTGTTGAAACTGCCCTGCATGCATTTTTTGTGTATGATTATGCATTCATATTATATGAGCAGCAGGGATGAAACGCTGGCCGTTGCGTGCCCTGTCCACCTCGGTCCACTCCTACTTTAGTGCCAGATGAGCTTTGTCAGCCAGGGGACATTTCACCGTCCTACAAGGGATCAGTTGCATTCATGCGAGCTGTGGATTTCTTTTCCTTATTTTCTGAAGCATATACTCATTAATTGTTACTAAACAAAAGGCTATTGGTTTGTGAGTCAGTTGATTAATTATGGCCACGTTTAGGGCTTCGAGCCCCAGCCGTGGAGGGCTGTAATGATCATTCCCTGGGGTCCTGGATGTGTTTTTATTTTTCAGAATGTCAGAAGAACTGCCCCCACCCTTCCCCACTGCCCCCTCCTTGCTCCACCACCTCTCCATCCCTCCCTCCATCTCTCCCCCCTGATCCTTTTCTCGTTCCGTTTCCTCTTGTCACTCCACTCTTTCTCTCTTTTTTTTTACTGCGTTTAAAGAAGTCCTGAAACTGACCCTGTTTCCAATTTGATTTCAAATGAGCCTGAAGGTTTCTCTTAATGAGATTCTCATCCAAACCACTATATAATGTCTGTACAGTATGGCTAAATATAATCATAAAATGTGTGTGTGTGTGTGTGTGTGTGTGTGTGTGTCATATACATGCATATACATAGAGTTAGAGTGAGTGAGTGAGTGAGTGATTGACAAAGGAAAGCCGTACTGCAGTAGGAAAACCATGAAAGCTTTAATGGAAAGCACGGATCAGAGTATGGGTTACTGGGTTACTCCAGCACAGCCATGCTCAGTAGGCTACCACACTTGTATACTTGGAGGTGATGTTTCAGCGTTCCTGTGCGAGCTACTTTACACTGCGGAGGCGGAGTGTAAACATTTCCTTGCCTCTGAGGTCAATGAAGAACATGGTCATTAAATACTTGCTGCTGTGATTGTTACAAGCTGCGTGTCTAGTACAAGTGATTGTTTGATTTTAAAGATATAAACACATACCAGAAGTTGTCATTTTAAAAAATAGCCTTGAAATAAAAATCAGTTTAAAAAAAGGAGTTTATTTTTGTTTTATATCATTTTATTGCCTGCCTTACAGCAGCTTACTGATCTTAGCTTTCTCTCCTTTTTTTTGTTCCTTAATGTTTTCTCATTGTGTTCTTGCAATTCAATCTTGTGCTATAGCTGTCTGAAACTTCCTTTTCATAATTACTGAAAATTGAAGACAGAGAAGGTGCATTATAGGCAGTTGTGTGTGTGTGTGTGTGTGTGTGTGTGTGTGTGTGTGTGTGTGTGTGAGTGTGTGTGAGTGTGTGTGAGTGTGTGTGTGTGTGTGTGTGTGTGTGTGTGTGTGTGTGTGTGTGTGTGTGTGGTTTTCCTTCAAGAGATGTCTAAAAATTTCCTTTGGTAGTCATAGTTTGTGTAAACCGATAAGATAAAGAAAAGGGGGCATCATTTTTATCAGTCATTTGTACAGGGCACATAATGTACATTGTTGGTCTAGTGTTGCCCCTTAAATTGCCCAGTCTCCTTTAAGAATAAGCTTGTTTAGAATGTGGCCTGCTTGACAGTGCCTTTAAGTGTCCACATGGAATTAGATTAATTTAAACGAGAAAGAGCAAATGGGGGGGAAAGCAAGCGTTCATAAGGAGTCCAGCCTCATCCCCGAGGTTTATGAGGGCTGACGCCTCCGTTGTGCTAATTATCAGCGGAACGCCATGGGGAGTAATGTTGACTCTGCACCATCCAAAATAGCATCTCCACAAGAGAGCGATGCTCCACACCTCTGAGCTCAGCTGCTCTTCTCTGGCCTTGAGAGCAAGAGACAGAGCGAGAGGGAGAGAGAGAAGAGACTGAGAAGAGACAGAGAAAGACTGAGGAGAGGAAAGAGAGACTGAGAAGATATAGAGAGACTGAGGAGAAAGAGACTGAGAAGAGACAGACAAGCGAGAGAGGGGGGGAGAGAGAAGGAGAGAGAGGCCATGATCTGAATCACTGCTGTGAATTGCTCACAGTTTAAAAGATTTCATATTTCAAGTAAACAATGAGCCTGAGTAACTGAGTGCTTGGCTGAAAGATGAGGGGCAGACCTCGCTCTACACTCTCCTTTTCCCCACTGCTAGCTTAGGTTTTGGGTTTGAGTTCTGGCCCACAGAAGTAGCTTTTTCCTTCATTCCAACCCAGTGCGAAATTTCATTCCCCACATATTTTTAATGTTCCCAAAAGCCTTTTGCCTCTTTGTTTCCATTATTCATTTCAAAGTTATGTGGCTGGGAGGCCAGGGGGGGTGAAAAATAATTTTGTGTCTGACGAAATTTATGTGGAGCCAAGTCAGCGCTTTATGCAAAAAAAAAAAAAAAAAAACCTCACTCTGCTTCGAGAGACTGTGGGGGTTGTGCAGGAGGCCAGAACATGCTCGCGTGTGTGTGTGTGTGTGTGTGTGTGTGTGTGTGTGTGTGTGTGTGTGTGTGTGTGCGTGCGCACATGCGTGTATGTGTGTGTGCGTGCGTGTGTGTGTGTGTATGTGTGTGTGTGTGGCAGGCTTTTGTGTGTGTGTGTGTGTGTGCGCGCATGCGTGTGTGTGTGCGTGTTTGTGTGCAGGCCTGTCATGCTGTCACCGAGTCCTAATGCCTCTCTCGAGGGGTACCTGGAGGAGAGCCGTACCCAGCCGGGCTGCCTTTAGCGGGGCGCCGCGGTGACACCGGCTTCCCACCGAGACTGAAGGTGTCACCGCATGTATGTAAACCAGTGACAGATGACTGCAGACACACAGGCTGCGGGATCGAGCGTGGAGGGAAACTCTGCTTCTCATCTCCCTTCACTTGCAACTAGAGCACTGACAGAGCGAAACAAAACAGTGAAGCCCTGTGCCTTCCTCACACACACACACACACACACACACACACACAAGCTTGCAGCGCAGCCCCGATTACAAGCCGATTTTGACTACAATCTTGCTTAGAGGCATGTAGATTTGCAGCCGTGTTGTGAGAAAAGGGACCTGGCAGTAATTGCAAACGAATGAGGATTTGGCGAGTACGGGCCTCGGGCGTTTTTTCTGGGCCAAAGGTCACAGCGGTCAGTGTTACACTCTCCTCAGCCTTACTTCAACCTGCTCTCTCTGGAAATAGAACCTGCAACATCACACCGTCGCCAGCACCTCGCAATACAACCTCTCCGTTGCCCCTAGGCTGTGCGTGCGTGCGTGCGTGCGTGCGCATATGCGTGAGTGAGCACTGTCAGTCTCCGCTCTCCACGTAAGAAGCGAGTGCTTAGATTGAAACCTCAAACCAAAAAAAAAGATATTTTAACTTTAATGAGATGTAGTATTGTAATATCTCTGACCCATAATCTTATGTTATTCTAAAAACTGGCCAAAGATAACCTCTTGGACACGTTTAAATTTCAAATAAAAATTTTTTTTTGAAGATTAATCTGAAGTATCTATTAGCAAATGGCTCCTGAAGCATTTGCACACCAGCCTCGCTTTTCTGAGATGCGATAAAAAGAGGCCCCATTGTGTTTAAGGAAGAAAGATAACACTGTGGACACTGTCCAGGCATGACAGAGACCACCATTCACGTGATGAAGGCTAGCATAATGATGAGCGCTAAAAAAAGAAATTCTACACTCTTAAGACCACATTACAGTTCTCTGGATTCGTATTGTGCATGTGAACAGCTGCTTCATTTAAATTATTGGTTAATTTGCCATTAATTTGCTTCATTTGGTTGTCTTTCAGTCTCTGTTTATTACATTTTGATAGATTTTTTAATATTGTTCACCACTCCTCCAAACTGGGCTTCAGAATCTTGTAAGAAGATTATTCTGTTTTCACAGGTCTGTTTGACAGGCTGTGTCAGATGAACTCCTCACTCCTCACAGGCTCAGTGGACCTCTAAAAAATAGAATTTATAAGTATAACATATAAGTTGCATAACATAACCAAAAAGAAATTGGTTAAATATTTTGTATACAGGTCTATGCCTCTCCCTTTCTATTATCAGAATACTGATTGTTGTTTTATGTTGCCAGGGACATCTCTGCATCTCTGTTTGTGTGTGTGTGTGTGTGTGTGTGTGTGTGTGTGTGTGTGTGTGTGTGTCTGTTTGTGTATGTGTAGTTTTTTTGTTTTTTTTTCTTAACAGGTCACGTTATTTTTAGTGGCTTGCAGTGCAAGGAAACGATTCTCATTTGAGCAGCGGCTGACCCCAGGTTGTGTATATTGATGAGTGGGATTTGTTCCTTAATAGAATTGTATCTAATTAATTAGCTTATAATTGGGAGAATACAGAACATGCAAATCCAGCACATTCAGATTCAATCACTACTTAACTGCATAAATAATTGTACATTCATTTGGTCTTAATGGAAGGTGGCCATTCTTGAAGGCCTTTTGTAGTTTATTTGAGCTGATAATCAGTAGCGAAGTGAATGCGTGTTTGTGTGTGTGTGTGTGTGCGCATGTGTGTGTGTGTTAAAACCAGTTTAGTAACCGCACATCTTTTAACATTTCATTACACTGTGTAAAGACAAAGTATTACTTTCTTTGTGTAAATGTATTTGTATGTAGTCTGCTGACTGCACCCTGGGGAGGAGGTAAGGCACCTGTTACATTCGGCCATTTGCTTTCTCTTCTCTTAATCACAACAAACCAATTCTTTTTCTTTTCGTTATCTTCTTTTTTGTTTCTAACCCATGTTTTGTTTCTAAGCCACCTCCAGTGCCTGGTCCTCACGGTTCGCTCCCCACAGTCTGGCTGTCCTTCAGGACTTACTCCGTCTAAAAGCTCTCACTTTACTGGCATTAATAGAGGCTGTGAGGCGACCCAGCGTGCTGGGGACCTGTTTGGCTTCCCCCCAGCACCCTGTCTGGGGTAAAGAGCCATAGGCCGAGCGACTCTGTTCGTGATCCGTTTCATGCACAGCAAGAAAAACTGCTTGATAAGAAGTGGGCCCACTAAATAAATAAATGAATAAATATTTTCAGTTCAGTATTTATCCACTCTGAAGTGCAGTTGTGCTGTTAAGCGGAGGTTCGGACCGTGGGCTGTGATCAGAGCCCTGCCAGGAATGCACGCTGACGCTGCCTTTGTGGCTCTTAAATAGAGCCGAAAGTGGGGTGCAAATGAACGCTATTAATATTTATTAACACTCTGGACCAGGAGGTTAAAAGCAGCATTTTTGTTTGGCCGTTTGATTTATTGTGCTGTTGATGGGCTACGCAGACAAGGGGATGAAGGTTGGTCACTCTCTGACGTACTGGTAATAGGGATACATGTGTCCATGCCGTTCTGAAAACGTCACATTTCGTTATGCACATGAGTTGGATACTTAACTTGATACTTAAGGTGATTTGTAATTGATTACATTTATCAGATGCTGCACTTTTAAAACTAAGTTATATTAAAAGATGCTTCTTGCTGCAGGAAAAACAATAGTCGTTTTAATATTATAAAATGTGTGTGTGCGTGTGTGCATGTGTATGCGTGCATGTGTGTGTGTGTGTGTGTGTGTGGTGTTGGTCAGCATGCATGCTACATGTGCTTCTGAGCATCGGCTCTGAAATAGATCTTTTCTGTCTCGTCACATCGATGCAGGATGACGGATGAATCCAGACTGCAAGGTATCACTCTCAGAGAGAGCGAGAGAGAGAGAGAGAGAGAGCGAGCGAGCAAGAGAGAGAGAGAGAGAGAGATGGATCAGTATATTCCAGAGACCTGTCGCTCAGATGAGTGGTTCTGCTGGAGATCCAGCATGTCGCTGGGCCTGCTGAACACGCTGAGCTGGAGGACACTCCAGGAGAGACCCACATGTGACAGGACAAGACTTGTGAAAGCTATAGAATTTGACCACCTACGAAGCATTGCCACTCCTCTAAATGACATCGGTATTCTGAGACTGCATAGAGCGGTGAATGGAACTTCTGTTTGAACCGCTGCTAATGGGCAGCTCCTTAAGTCTTTTTACATGTGCTGGTTATAAAAAAAGCATTAATTAAATGCTGCATCGGTAAGCTTAAAGGGTGATCTTGGATGATAAAACACTTGGTTGATAAAGCACTTGGTAGCTTATCCAGACCGCTGTGGTGAGACCCACCTCACCACAACCCTGTCTGTAGCATATTGTTGGACAGCAGCTCCGAGCTCAGATCTGTATTCCCTGACGTCTACAACGTGCTCCTCTGTTCACGCCAGGCTACACCGTGCCAATGGTTGATCCGATTTCCCATAACACCCCCCCTCCGCTCAGCAAAGCGTACCACCCCCCCCCCCCCCAACAAACCCCACGAGGCAGCGTTCCCTCACTCCAGTAACTTTGTCACAGTGCAGGCTACAGATTTCTATTTCATATTGACCAAAGATTGCTTCAGTTGCCTCATTCCACCTTTTGAGCGGCCCGTGTTCCTCGCCTGACCTTCCCCAACCACTGCAGTCGATAGTGACCGCCCAGCACCACACAGACTCCAGACGGCGCGCTGCTATTTACAGCCAGGCGTCGTGCTGGCCTTCCCTTTTGTCTCTCTGCTCTCAACGCCCAGCCGTTCAATTAAAGCATTATCGGGATTCTTAATTGCAGTTTATTTGTACAGTACTTGAAACCCAACGTGCAGGCAGCCCACCAAAACACATTCAGCTTTTGTTACTCACTTGCTTACTATTTTAACCTGGAATCTGTTTTGTCAGGTGTGTCCTGCCATGATTACACTGAGAAAAAAAGAAATAAATGAGACGTGCACAGGTCCCTCGCTGCACATTCGCACCAAACGTGTCCTACTTGTTAATCCACTGTAAGCAGGCTTGAGTGTTAATGGGAAGAAAGCAGGGTGTCATTTTGATCTATGGCCACTGCCAGTAATTCTACTCTGCAAGCGTGTGCCTCCTGAACAAGCCTCGTCAGGCTGCACTAGCCAAGGGAGTGAAAAGAGCTCTGTTCACATAAGTGACAAGTGTCTGCTCCCAACGCCTACTAGTATATAGTGAAGAGCTCGCCTAGGACCTTGATGGGTGGCATCACAGAACATCCGCTTGGATATAAGCCTACATCTAAATTGTAAAATATGTAAATGACCCGTTTGCATTTGCATATATTGATCTTCCATAGTGTCACTTCTCCCACCGTTTTAGTAAAGTGAAACTTGTTCCATTAAAACTTGGTTAACTCCTACAGCACATCACGTGTGTCTTTTCTGTGATATATACAAGCTCTTACAAAGCTCATACGGTGAGTCTTACAAATCATATGAATGCAGTCAGGTTCTTCTTATCTGCTAGTTTGACTGATCAGTCGAGGGTGAAGTCGGTCAGTCCCTTGTTCATTCGTTCTTTGCTCTCTAGTGATCAGCAGATGACTGAGGGAGGCTAGCGGTCTGTAGCTTGGCCAGACCACTGAGGCCGTTTAAATTTCCTTTAGACATCCAATAGCCACAAAGCTCTGCATTTTTCATAAGCCCCAGGACCGTCCAGTCTCCACATCTTTCAGTTTTTATTAGTCTATATCATGGAAAATATTCTCTTAAATAATGATCACTTTTATTAAAAAAGACTAAATTAGATTTAATTCAGAGACCAATCTATAAGTAAATCAACTTATTGGATTTGAAACTAAACAGTGACATTAAAGTGCAGAATGTCAGCTTTAATTTGAAGGTATTTACATCTATATTGGGTGAGCCATATTGGAATCACAACCCTTCTTATACATAGTCCCACCTTTTTAGGATACCATACATAATTGGACAACTGAATTCGCTCGTTTCTTGGCTAGTTGTGTGTTCTTGCATAATTACTTTATGCGGAAGAGTTCCACATTATATATGTCAGATTCAACTATTTAGTTAAGGTTGTTAAGAAGCAGGAAGAATGCACTGGTAATCTTAGCAATATCAGATAATCTGGCAAACAAAGGGAGACCACAGCAGTACATAAACGAAGAATCAATAACACCGTTCAGGTTGTAGGCATAGACATTTCGGTGACTACCACAAAGAGATGAATATGCCAGCATGATATATTTGCTACAAGACACAGACCAGCTGTGTGACTCAAGAATAGAAAGGCCTAGTTACACATTGCTAAAAAAAAAAGACATAAAAGGTGGATTTGTGAGCCAGCCTTGTGGACAGATTAACGTGCACCAGGATGATTGGGATTAGAAAAATGTGGAGGAAGAAAGGAACTGCTCATGATGTGAAGCATGCCATCGCATCTGAAGCATTCTGGAACAATCTAAAGCATGCTACCTCATCTAAAACACGGTGGTGTGGGTATGTACAGCTGCAAGTGGAACCAGCTCATTTGTTCTTTATTGATGACAGGACTTGCAGGTGTATTGCTGACGGTGTGACTGCTGTCTGTCGGAATTATACAGAAGCCTCTGATCTGAGTGCTCAGATCTGAATGAATGCCTTGTAGCACAGTGGAATGCACTTAACCTTGCAGCATGACAATGACCTGAAGCACATTACTAAAGCAACTATGGAATTTTTTCAGGTCCAAGGAACGGAATGTTCTCGACTGGCCGAGTCAGCCACCTGACCCGAGCCCCAGTGAGCATGCATGTCCTGGAACTGGAATACAACAAGCCCCTGAAATAAGTAGGAACTGAAAATGGCTGCATTACATGGCTAGTATGTGGATTTGCAACCATGAGAATTTGGTTTAAGATGATGTTAATTTATCCAATTACTTTTGGCCTTTATAGAAAAAAAGGGCTATATTATTTTACTGTGGTTTACCTGGCGTAAGATAGAAATAAGATAGATAGAATTAAAATTGATATTCTATACTATAGCTTTATTGTCAAGGTTACAGTTTAAATCCAAAACTGCAAAAAAAATTAAAGGTAGGCTGGACTGTACAGACAGACAACATTTAAGTTGCACATGCTCAATTAGAATGTCAGAAACCCAACAAGTCTCCCCCAGAGTTGCTCTCTACACTATTCAACACCTTAAGCTCATTGTTCAAGTGTTGCAGAAATACAGTGTTTTCTCGAATGCAGCACTCAGGAACTGCTTGGTTTTCCAAGACCAAAGCCTTCTCTCGGCACGGATTACAGTCATGGCTTACATAGCCACGCATTGCATTGTGTAGCACCTTAATAAGTTGCCACACCGTAGGCGTTAGAGATGTATTTCTTCATATCACAATGTTTTCTGGCAGTTTTACATTATACTGCTTGTATGTTGATATTTTCTTTTATATTTTCCTTTTTTTGAGGCCAGCCAGAAGGTTACTGAAAAATAGATGTAAGATGAGGTTGACGGTCCATACAAGCTTTACTCACCATACTTATCGATGTCATCAGGAAATTCTTTACATGGACTCTTACCAACTGCTAATAAACACAATGGGCCTTTTTTATTTCTGGTTATCTGTAGGTCGGAATAATGCAACGTAGTCTATATTAGTATGCCATATTATGACATTTAATAACTGATTCTATTTAATAAATAACATGCAATATATTATATTAGCATATCACCAAGGTCAATCATATGGATCTGAAACCTTCAGCTGAGTTTGTGCTGATAATCAAGAGATTATAGTGGGTCACACGCTTGCAGCATCTGCTGTGGCGCAATGGCTGCAGAGTTCATTTTGGGAAAAACATTTAAGTGGAGCATTTGTAATGTTTATTTAAATAGCAAGAGTTGCAGGTCTCGGTCCAGATGGCCATGTACTGTCTGGTTAGGAAGGAGCTGTGGCCCCTCCTCTCAACACGCCCTGCACCTGGAATTTAACTTTGAACTAAGGATTCCTCTCACCTACATTTGGACACATTAAAGAGAAAACCAGGATAAGGGACTGCTGGGTATTGTATGGCGGGGGGGAGGTGATAACCCTATGTTGGGTTGTTTCTTTCACTGCGGATGCTTGTGTCAGCGAGGCAGGCCGTTAATGGCCTTCGGTGCACACCACACAAGCTGCTTGGTAGCCTAATACAACTCCATTATTCGCTCCTCCTATTTTAACACCTGCAGGGACAGTTAGCTGACTCTCGTGAGATTTTGGAGGTGGGTGTTTGACCTGAATTGGTTAAGTGCATTAAGTGCATCTTTTGCATGTCTTGGATCTGAACTCAGCTGTGACCATCGTCGAGTGAGAGCTTTGAGTTTTCTCTAAGCTCCTTCAGTAGGAGTTTACAAAAAGTGCAGTGTGTCACTCGAATGGTTTTATTAATTACATCAACAACATATTAACGGGAATCGGATTATCAGATTCAGGGTTTGTTTTTCCACTTCACAGTCACTTTTGTTGCGGCGTGTGTAATGGAGGGTGAGTGTGAAGTAATCCTGGCCCTGAATCGGACCACTGAACGAGGTAATGTGCTCATTTGCAGTGGGCCGGGCCTTTTGGTTTGTCATTCCAAAGGTTCCTGCAGCTTTTGCATTTGCAGAGATGTGAAGAAAGGCATCAAATTGCACAACCTGACAAGTCAACTCAAATGGTTTGAAGAAGCCAATTCCCTTAAAAATTTGTATTGACTCAAACATTTGAGCATAAGTAATTTCATAAACTGAGAGTGAACCATACAGATATCTACTGTTGTGTAAAGCTATATAAATCAAGTAAATTATAGTAATTTCATTCACGCTAAACTTAAAATTAAGCAATCTGCCTACCTTATTAAAATGTAGTAATTATCACTACTGTCAGTTATGTAAGGTTAACTTCAAAGCTATCTTTATGAACACACATGAGTCAAGCTTATCACAGCAACCAACACAAAGAGAGAAGATTGGAGGAGCAAACCCCACCCCAATATGCAAATAAGTCATACCAATAGCCAGTTGTCTCTTTCATTCACTATATTTTCAGGTAGTAAATAGTGATTTCAATAATGTGTCTACAGTTTTCTAAACTTATGATTGTGAGATTATGAGTGTGATATAAACCTATGACATTAACTATAAATGACCTTGATTTTCAGTACACAGCTAAACACATATTAGTTCTCTCATTATGGTGCTAGGTTTTACCCCATAACAAAAAACATTTCTATTTGACTGTGCTGCGAACCGCAAAAGAATAAATATGAATGTGTACCTAGCATGGGGGATAAAACACTTCCAGAACATCACTGTTAACCAGTGAATAAATTATTCTATCACCTAGGCCCTCAGATAAATATTGCAAGCTCTGTGGTTTAATAACATGGAAAAGTAGTCTGATAATAAATAGTTTAACATATTTAATCTTGAAAAGCAATCCATTACCTGACCTTTTTAATAGCCCATAAAGTAAAATAAGATGAATTAGTGAATATAATACATTTGAATATGTTCACCTTCATTCAAAGATGAAAATTCTTACATCAAAATAAATTTATTTATTGATCATTTCATCTTTGAGTTCATTTAACAATATTAACTTATTTATTTTATTAAGCTGTGCTGTTTCTACCATGTAAACACATGGGTCACTATCCCAGCTCATCTCACCAAAGCAATCCTGGATTTATGTAACAGAGAAAATCTTGCTGATATGTTTGAGTCGTGATGCATATGTTGAACTTGCTATATTGTTACTGCTGTTGGTGAAAGAGTTATTGATCTCTGTCTAGATGGCCCCATAGTTACATGTACACTTGAAAAATCAGTGAAAGCACCTGTCTTTTTTATATGCTAGAGCTCTGTTTGTTTCGCTTGTAAGTGTCTCTGGATAAAAGTGTTTCTTAAATCAAGAAGTGTAAATACAGGACCCGGGAACTCTTTTGTCTCTCCGCCCGTCCCTCATCTGTTTGTCTAGTGGTCTTTTGGGGGGCAGCAGGTTGGATGGGACTATGAAGCCAGCAGGTTGGCGTGGTGCTCAGCCATCCTCTGGGAGGGGTGGGGGAGGTGGGCAGGTTGTGGCTTTGGGACCGGGCCCTTCGGCGAGGGAGTGGGGTTTGGTCAATGAGGCTTCATGTGGCGAGGTCACCATCCTGGACTCCTCTCCTTTGAAGTGTGTAAGTGAGCCCTAGAGACATGGAGTGCACAAGCGAGAGAAAAAGAGAGAGAGAGAGAGAGAGAGAGAGAGAAAGAGAGAGAGAGAGAGAGGGAGGGAGAGAGAGGGAGAGAGAGAGAGAGAGGGAGAGGGAGGGAGAGGGAGGGAGAGAGGATCTTCAGACCAAGTTTACTGTCACCCACGCCACCACTCTCAGCCAGATCAAACAGCAGTCCTGGGCCATGGGATTCCACTGAGGAGCTACTGTGGAAATGCAGTCTCACCCAGCTACACACACACACACACACACACACACACACACATTGGATTCCTGGATAGTTCTGCACTGGAGCTGAAATGGCACACTCACATACAGACACACACATGTGTTTGACCACACTGGATTGTACCACTGCCATTGATAAAACGGCCTCCACACACTGCACGCCTGAGTGAGTGTGTGTGTGTGTGTGTGTGTGTGTGTGTGTGTGTGTGTGTGTGTGTGTGTGTGTGTGTGTGTGAGAGAGAGAGAGAGAGCTGGAAGGAATATTTGACGCTATCTCTCTCTAGCCCCACTGCAGGCCTTTCCGACAGCCGTGACTGTGTTTAGTGTGCTTCAGAGCTCTCGAGAGGCCAGACGGGCTCACTAGTTTTTTGGCCCCTGGTGTCATGCCTTAATGAGCATCGCTTGGACAGAACAATGGCGCTCCACATATGCCCAGGACCCCGTGAATTATTGCTTTGCATAAGAAAATGCCAAATGTGAAACACTTGTCTCTTTCGCCAGCCGAGCGCTAGGCAGACAGAACGCCATCATGGGCTATTAGGCTTCCCAGACAGCTCTGTCAACACCAGCGGCTCTTCCGCGCTGAAATCATCTGTGATTATGTGGAAAGGTTGGAACGTTTAAATTTGCATATGAATGATGGCATGCAAGTACATTTAACAATGTAATGGAGAATTTAGTGTGATGTGATGTGTATTATTATATTTGTTCGCTGAAAAAAAATAATAAAACAGGCTGTAGATTTTTTTTTCTTCCTCTTTCGGAAATGGTTTTGTGCCATTCCAGAGCAGGCACGGGAATATGTGCTTGACTGCACAGTGTGCCCACTACATGCAGGCTTTGCACTACATGCAGGTAGTGGGGCACGTTCTGGCCTTGCCTCCATTCTTCCTGCCAAACACATTTTTTTGAAGTATGTTTTTTTTGGAAGTTAAAATTTGTAAAAAATGTAATTAAATAAAAAAAAAAATGTGTAAACTACTCTGATATTATCTCCTCGATAGGTGCTGTTTTGGAGATTTAAACTTTTCCATTACTAATTTTTCAGTCAAACCCAGAGAGGGTGGTTAAAATATTTTTACATTTGTCATTTTTAGTCAACACTATTAAGAGCACCGTCCGTCGGGCAGTCAAGTGTATGTTGATGCATCAGCTATCCATACTTACTGTGATTAGAAAAATGTATATTTTGCTGTTATATAAATGTTATATAAAGGGCATTTTCTGGTTTTGCTCATCATCCATTAAGCAAATGCTTTATCTTCCTGCAATTTGTAGCTAACGGAAACCTGATTTAATTTAGACAGGTGGCATTTAATGCAGCACTGCTACACACACAATTCTGGGATAAAAACTCAGGCATGTACCAACACAAATACTGATATCTGTGTAAGGCCCAGATCTTCATCCTTCTTTAACATGTCATCCACGAAACAGCAAGGTGCCAATTATATATGACCATGTTTGTTTTCGTGTGTGTGTGTGTGTGTGTGTGTGTGTGTGTGTGCGTGTGTGTGTGGTGGAGTTTACATATCATAACAGTACTCAGTTGAGCGTAAACATTTAAATCTGGCTCAGTAAAAGCTACAGAAGCCCTCATGACACCTCCAGATACATTATTCAACACATCGACTGTAGTGAGAGTTTGAGTGCGGGCCAGCTTACTTTCATATGCACCAGCTGAACACAAGCTGCCTGCTCTGATCTGCAGACAAACTCGAGCCAGTGCTAGAAGCCTGCTAGCCAAAGCGAGTTCAGCCTCATACAAGTCTCACTGACAGATCGCTTTCACACTCCCTTTCTGTGCTCACGGCTAAGAAGGCTCCTGTGCGCGCGTCTCCGCCAGTGGCCAAGCCTCAGCGTGGTAGATTTAGCAGAACGCTACCACTGTTGTTTTTTAAGAACAGAGCAAAATGTCCTTTTGTGCCACGGAACTTTGTGGAATGACCGTCAGTGTTTGGGGAAAGTCTTGAAGTTTAGAACTATTCATGTCAGCGCGGTACGATGCTGAAGTATGAAAGGCATTATGCATTAGTGATTTGCATAATGTTGCTGATTCATTAAGTACTTGAGCACTTCAGTAGGGCTCTTCTGTATAGAGGCGGTTCATTTTATCTATAGAGGCTGTTCATCTCTATTAAACACCCTCAGAGATGGAGAAATCCAACTCTGACACCTACGTACTGCTTAACAAACTTAACATACGTACTCGTGGTACTGCACTCTACTACATACACGTGTGTGTGTGTGTGTGTGTGTGTGAGAGTGTGTGTGTGTGTGTGTGTGTGTGTACAACTGATAAAAGACCTTTGTCAAGTGTCCTGTTTCTTCGTCTTACAGCATATTTGCATCCAGGTATCCACCCAGCTGAGCTGGAGAAGCATGTAAGTGGAAGTCTTATAAAACTGTTGGCATGAGATCACAATTTTTACATAAAATGAAACACTCATCTCCCTATTTAAAAGTCAAGATGATGTTTATACTACAGAACACTGCTTTTAGGAAACTAGGCCCTTATTTAAGTTAATAATTAATAAAATAATAATTTGAGAACATGTTTCTTTTTTAGACTTTAGCTGCAATGTTTCAACTGGGACAGTTAGTTTTCAGATCTAAGATACACAAATATATATATGTTTAATTGGTATAGTTTCTAAACATGGATAAATGGGTACATCAATCTAATGCAAATGTTAAAGGTGCATGAGTAGTAAAATGTACACTGTTTTTCATTAAAGTAATAAAAACAAATATATTATCTCTAATTAGACATTGATCCAAAGATAGCAATATAGCAGTGTTCTTCTTTATAGTAATAAAATAGGGTTGCTGAGCAAAAAAGAACATTAAAATGAAGCACTTTTTTATTATTGCGCATTTGCTATTAGAGAAGTCTTGTTAAAACATCTTGTTAAACATTTAATCAGTTATTATCAGTCATTAGGGTAGGCCTTTATTCCTACTTCTTTGTTATTTAAATGTTTTAACAGAGGTCTTTCAACATGGAATGGGACTTGGGCAGCCGACAAAGGCGAATCCATGCTTACTTCCCTCTATAAAGGACCAAATAAAGATATGTTTTTATTCAAAGTACTTCTGACCATTCTCTGTCCTTGAAACACACTCTTCACTTCATCATTTCTGTTTCTTTTATTGAAATTAAATTATCAAGTTTTTGGAAATTAAGTTTTAAAGCATGGAATTCATTCACTAAATTGAAAGGTTTGATAAATGGCATAAAGGAACCTCATGCCTGTAGTCAATAAGCTATAGATACAAAGAAAGGCTTTAAGGTCAAGTGATGTCCACAACACTGCGCCTCCCATGGTACTTTGGTTATGTACAAAAGCAATGTTTTGCTGAGTAGCTTTCTGATTCTAATGACTTCTTCATCCAAGATTGTCCCTACACCCTACACATTTTCTCTGAGACTTTCTTGTACATTCACCTCTCTTCTGAACCGCTTAATCTGAGCAACGGTCATTTATGGGGGCCGGAGTCTTATCCGGCAGTGCAGGACGCAAGGGAGGAACCAACCCCGGTCAGGTACCAGTGCAACACAGGGCCCGACGTCTCGTACGTTACTTCCTGATTCATTTACTTTATTTTCTAATTACTGTGAATGAGCTTGAGAGGGTTTCTCACTTTCCCTTCTGCTCTTTCTCTCTGAAATATCAATAATGACCGTCGTCATACACAAGTATGCTAATTATCCCTTGGGTGAAAATATTGACCAGTAGGAATTTGAGGCCTTTTATGTTATGTATGCTTGGCACTTCCCAGAATTACAGACATGCTATGTTTGTTAGACACATTTCAGGCATGTTTTTTACCATGAACAAATTGGATCATATTTAGAGAGCTGTGATACCTCATGTTTAACCATTAACCAGTTAGAACATCATTTCTACCTGGGGACTATGTATGACAAGGCAGTTACTGAATAATAATCATGATGATGATGATTGAAGATTATGATGGTGATGAAGATGATGATTCTTGTTGTCATGGTCGTTGCTGTTCTTGATTGTGTAATGTGTGCGTGTGGGTGGTTTGTATCCATCATCTTGAGCTAACAGTATTAGGAAGCTTTTCCAGCTGGACAACAGTGAATTGCCTGAGCACCTCCAGTATATGTTTAATTGTGCCTCTGACCTCCAGCATGTTTTTATGGCATCTTAATTTCAGACTGTGCATTGATAGGCAATCAGTTGGAAATACTGCACTTCAGAGACTGAAAGCTCGAACCAGCTTCATTAGGGTCCACACACACTCCATATGCGTGGGTCTGTGTGTGCGTGCTCCAACGCTCACCCTGGTTTGCCCAGTCAGTTCCATGTGAGATACACAGAAAAACACAGAGGAGGGTGGGGTCGAAGTCACTCATGGGCTCTCTTACCTCACTTCTGCTAATGACCTTTAAAAATCCATTTTGGATTACGTAGGAACGTCTTTGTGCTGTGCGTCTGATGGACCACCCTTCACGAAACGAGGGTCTTGAAAATTATTATTGGAAGCAATATAAGATAATGGATTGTCATTATTCTCCCTGCTGTCATGTTCGCGTATATTGTCTGCTCTTGAAATATGATGCATCCGCCGTACTTACCATCCACTTAATATCAGAAAGCGTAGCATGTGTAATGATTTATAATTACCTCAGTGTAATGTGCGTCGTGGTGCGGTTATTGGCTAAATAATTAGCTCATTGTGTTTGGACTGATGGATGACAGAGGAGAAGGAGAGGGGTTAGTGTTCGGGGGGTTGGAAACCGGTAAATAACATTATTCTGCAGAGAACAAGAAGACAAATTTAGATTTGATGTAGACTTGTACTCGACGTGATGGATAAAACAAAGCAGCCTCTGCTGTTGCCAGTATAAGATAACTAATGAGCACCTTTAAAGATAATAATGTAGCTCCCACACCGAACACTGTTCACATCAGACAATAGACTTGGAGAGATTAGAACATAGTTCTCACAGAGAGGCAGATATATAGATAAATGTATTGGTTTACACACACACACACACACACACACACACACACACACACACACACACACACAGACATACATATATAGAGAGAGATAGAGTTAGCTGTATTCATACAGGCATTGATTGAGTGATTGACTGGGTGATTGATTGATTGGTTGATTAAGTTTAAATCCTCCTGGTTTGGATTCTGGGTGTGTTTAAAGGACATTAGCTCTCTCCAACTCCCATGTTCCCGTTAACAGAGAGGGTGCTGGAGGAGATGGAAGGACAATAAGAAGACAGACATCCAGATGAGTGGGAGCCGCGGCGAGGAGCAGAGGAGCAGAAGGAGACCCGAGCGTCAGATCAGTGGAGCAGACGGCTGCTGTGAGGGGCGTAATCGGTGTTTAGCAGATTGAAATGATTACAGCTCTGTCACAGCGGGCCGTGCACACCGCACCGCGCAGTCTCTCCTCAACACAATCATGAATATTATGGCGAGTTACAAAAGAATGGCCTCGTCTCCGGAAATTGACTGCTTGACTGACATGGCAACCGCGTTAAAGATAAGAGCCCTGTATAAATTCACCCACCCCCTTCGCCCCTATCGCGTGGCGGCACGCACTGTCCCCGCTCTTGCTCTCGATGACGGCCGTTTATTTTTGCAAAAATTTTCCCCTTCCTAACACCGCCAGGTTCGCACGCCTTTCGAGAGCGACCGCGAGCCGCGTTCCGAGCAGCTCCGACGAGAGGCGCGCTCGCAGGCGGCGAGTTAAGTTGTAGAGCGCTGACAGTGGTGCTCTGAGACAAAAACAGATGGCACATTAGAAGTAAAGCACCTTATTAACCTCCTCCAGTTTCCCCTTTTCCCGTAGAGCAGCGTGTGGACGCTTCTGACTGACAGCTTGAGTGAGCTCGCAGAGTGGTTGGGGATTCTAAACTAAGGCAGATGCTCGCGAGATTGAAACATGTTGTTAAGCCTGGTAAAGTCCACAGTAGATCCACGCTGTGAAATGTGGGCTAGCCTGTCTAGTTGGTTTCTTTTCCAGTGGATTTATTCCCAGGCTTGCATTGGAGTGGGATGAAAGCGCTTTTACTTTCTTTTTTTAGCTTGTTGTTTTAGACTCTTAGCTCGGTTTTGCTTCTGGCTGTCGAATTTGGAGGTATCGCTTTACTTTGGGGTTTGTACAGCAGAAGAAACCATCTCATCATCACACTCTTCAGACACATGCATCGCCACGATAGAGACGACCGTCCCCCTTTGGTCCTGCGGGTCATGTATAATACAGGAGGCCTCATCAGAACACAGTACGCGTCACACCTGTACTTTGTGTGAGAAGAGAGGCAATCACTGGTCCATTTCAGTTCTGTAGGATGTCTTATCCCATGTTAACTTTACCCATCGTGTGTTTTCATTCGATCGAATGATTAAAAATGCAGGTGAAATCAAATTAGAGAGGCACGACAAATCAGATTTCTTGTCGGCTCAGCCGAGTTGGCCACCCCAGTCGTCACTCCTGGTAACGCTGTGCTGCACAGAGGTAAACAGCACTGCTGATGCAAGAGGACTTTTTAAAGCACTGCCTGCCTTTCTTCATACAAATACTGGCTCTGCAAACGCAGCCATCGGGATAGAGAAGCCCCGAAGCTGTGATGCTCTGTGAGACAAAGTCACTGCTTAGCATTGTGTGTGAATATACACGTCCCCGGGGCCCTTCAAGAATCGTCTCCTTCATGTATGTTCGCCATGCTGTCTAGTGTACTTTGTGTATTTTGAATTGTTCACTTGTAGCTACCTGTACCAAAAGATTTGATGTATGTTTTTGACTTTTACTTATATAGCACAGATTAGTCTTTAACTGCTACTTGAGACAGAGATGCAGAATTGTTATTTTAGCCGCTTGTTTATTACTTTCATCGCAGACAGCTGAAAGATGTCACTTAACCACTGTGCAGCACAGCTAGACTAAAGTTTGTTAAAACTGGCTTTGACCGATTTACTATTAGTTTTAATGTTTTCGGTGTAATCGCTATAATCAGATGGCGCTTTTTTTGTGCAGGCAAGCTCTGCAAACAAGGCTGGCGCACTTTTTAGGAAGAAGGTTTGTGAGGTCCCACTTTACAGGAAATGAATACAAGGTGTGTGAAAACAAACTGCAGAGACCAAACCCGCCTTGACTCAGTAGCAATTACACATGTCTTGTATTGTAATGAGCCTATAGTAAAATAGCCTTGTTTGTCTCCAGCTGAAACTGAGCCAAGACCAGGTGTAGACAGCAATTGAGGACTTAGCACTTGCCCAGATGTTCTCGCTAGCGGTGTTAGTCTGGAGGGCAGTAGGCTAGTGTAGCACTAAAATGAACCCAGAAAGCTGTGGACACATAACATAGCACAGTAAAGACGTGCGCTTCTCACGTAAGTGATCTTACCTCCTTCACGTGAGCATGTGTCCCTGCTGCTGTATGTAGACCTCCTAATGTGAAACTCATCTAAACTACCCCATTGAGAGCATTTAAGGATGTTTATATTATCATAATTCCCCTTTCAGAGGGTTGTTCAGGATCACAATTAGCCAAGTCACTAAATGATGTGGACATCATCCTCTGACATGCATTTAAAGCTAATTAGTTGATTAATTGTGTTTTGAATGCTTAATTAAATTGTGCTAGCCTGGAGGCTGGCTGTGTAGGTGTGTAGTTTTGTTTTGTTTTTTGATTGTTTGTTTGTTTTTTAACTTTGTTGTGTGGTCACACATTAGAGCGCATGATTTCTGCTCTGTCATCTCCAGCGGGGAGACGTAACCTGTGCTGTACAGAAAAAAAGGACATTGCCTGAATTTCTTGGTTAAATTAGGAGCTTAATGTTGACCTCCGGTCTTCCAGACCCAGCGCAGTGAGTGGGACATGGATTTCCAAATTGACTTTAAACGGTTTTAAGTTGATATGTAAGATGAATGGCCTTCTGTTGCCATAACGATTACCAGCAGAGATTGAATTAGAACTGTATCCCATCCCCCCACAGAGAAAGAGAGAGAGAGGGAGAGTGTGAGGAAAAGAGGAGAAAACACATCTCCACAGTGCATTAGGATAGAAATATGAGCTTGTTTTTATTTATAAATATAATTAATGTCTGTCCACAGTATTCACACGCTTGTCATGTTGGGTGTGCTGTGTGCACATTATGAAAGGAAGAGGCTCTCATAATTATGTTTACATCCACAGATAAAAATCCCAGGGCTCTAATGATCAGTAATTATAAATATTTTTCTGAGTTTCTCTGAGTGCAGCCATGTTCATTGTGCGCTGGGGAAAGCGGTTTGTGCGGCTTAATTATGACATTGTACATGACTAAACGCAGCCGTCTGTCTGAGCCCAGCTAAACACTTCCACTGGTATAATCATGCTCAGACCTGACTCTAAAGAGCTCATTACAGTTAGCTTTCTAAAGAGCGCTTTATTAAACACAGTTACCTAATAAGCATCTTTGGTGGTGCAAATTGGCCAAAATGGTAATGAGTCTGATTAGGCCACGTTTCAATTACGACAGCTTCCTCCTAAAGCTACCCAAAGACTACCCCACCTCCCACACATCAGAACCCCCTCCCAGCCCCACCCCTCGAAGCCACCAGCACCCTCCCGAAGGTGGGGGGGGGGGAGTTCAGAGCTTGGGAATTCTGCTTGAAGCCATTGCGTGTTCATACAGACACACACGCCGAAAGGAAAAAAAAAAAAAAGGAAGAGAAAACCACTCCGCCACCTCTGTGCTTCCTTTCAGCTGTGCAGTAATGACTAGAGAATTGTGTAAGCGGCAGTCCAATTTATGCTCTGGGAAATTGGATGGCCAGAGCGCGGGCGTGCCACTGTTTGCTTAAAATCGGCCAAGGCTAGCCAGATTAATAGCTCCCAAAAAGGTCAGCTTCTCTGTTTCATTGGCCATGATCACTGTGTCTGAAATTAAACAGTGCGTCGTAACACTGCTTCCTCTCCGGGGGTTTACTGTTGATCACTCTCGCTAATAACACACCTATTAGACGCCTGCGTAGACCATACATAATTACTGTCATGCACAGGAAAGACGGTACAAGATAGAAAAGGCGATGGAGTTGCAGGTCTTTAATTATTTGGACAAGCAATTAATGCTCAAGCTAGATATCTGATTTCAATTTCTGGTCCTGCGTTCTTCTCTTGCTTTTTAGGTTGTGTGGGTGCTGTGGAAGAATTTCCATAAATTCCATGGATAATTTAGTGCTACATAATTAGCCCATTGTACCTGGAATGAAACTGATGTCTCAATTTGTTTGTTTACTTTGCTCACCTGCCATTAGGCCGTAATGAGGAAGTCACGTAAGCATCAAAGCAGCCCCCACGCAGGCACACCCGTTGGCTTCTCCACTGGCCGTGCTTTGGCCCTCCGTCCTTAGCTGAGCAGACTCTGACAGCGGGTGTAATTTAAGATTTGCCAGGCGTACTGTAAAGGTAGCCTCACAGACACTGGTGAATTAAACAGAAGCCTTTGAGGAGTGGAATTTGAGCGGACGTCCTCTAACGAAATGAGCGCTAATTATGCCGACGACATCTCAGGCAGGAGCGCTAGTCATTTCTTGTTGTCTCTAATTTCGTTTTTAATGACAGAACATGTCAGTGCCTTCAGATGTTGCCTAAATGAACTAGTCCAGTGATGAGTCCATGTGTGGTGGAAATCTGGAAACACCCAGTGGCTCCCACCTCTATTAAAAAATTCTCTTTATTGCACAAATTGCTGGTATAATCTAACACAGCATTAATTTGACAGAGCATTTCATATAAACATAGCATGTGAATTACTAATTGGGAGCTGTGGTGAATGTAATTGGATCTGTTGCAACATATGACATGAATAGCATGGGCACTATAGCAACTGTTAAGCGCACCACATGACACATTTCACAGTCCTAGTAAAGCGTTTTCGCAGGGGCTTCGTGGATAAAGAGCCACAAAATGTGTTCTCCCCCAAACCAGTGGCAGGTTAGGACATATGGGAGCAGTAGGAGTGACATTTTTATATTTCCAACAGCAATAGGTTTGTCTGTGTGTTTGTGTTATTTATTGCTGTGTCACAGAGCTAGGAGCCAGCCCGAAGAAAGCATGCAGTGTGTGGAGAAGCTCACAGCTGATTTAGTGTAGTCCAAAACTAAACTGGAGATGATTCATCTCCTAGTCCCCACGTTTCCCTCTCGCTCTCCCTCGCTCTCTCATCTCTCTCTTCCTCCTTCTCATTCAGCATCTCTGATCTGTCCTTTTTATTCTTTTCCACGTCTTCCTTTTTGCTGGATTTCTCTCTCTCTCTCCTTTGTGTTTCTCTCGCTTTGCTTCATCGTTTAACCCTTCATACTTCCATCAGATTCATTATGTTTCGTTTTGTTTTTTCCGTCCTGGTACTGACTAGAATGGTCTCCCTTCATCAATCACAGGATCTGAGCACATTTACTCGAAAGTATTTAGCATGTATTCTGAAAGGTAAGCTTGGCCATAATCATACAAAGCCTAATACTGCCTAAAGGTGTCTCTGCTTTATTCGGCAGGAAGCCAGAAATATGTGTATAAATATTGTCACTTACACAGCATTATGTAGATTTAGCTGTACTGTAACATAGTAAATGTGCCCAGACCCGGTGTTACCCCAAAATGAAACCTTTTGATGTCTCATTCTAGACAACTTAAATGCTTTAAATGGTTGGAGGAAGACATCCGTCTTATTATTGTAGGAGCCTGGTAATTTGTTAGGCTTGTTAAATGACTACAGCTGAATCTGTTCTTTTGTTAGTGTGTGGTGTGTTTCATAAAACTCATTAGACTGAGATACTGGAGTATTGTTATGAATACTGCATTGTGCAGCACTGCAGCAACTTCCACTCCAAACATCTTGCTTTATTCTAACCAAAGTAAACGCGGTGTGTGTGTGTGTGTGTGTGTGTGTGAAAGTGGTACATGAAAGACAAGTAATAAATGTATTAACGAGGGGCTGTGCGAAGGCTCAAAGATAACTGAGCTGCCAAATTCCCAAGGTAATGTCTCCCAAGGTTCAACAGTGCTGGAGTACGTACCGAACAGTTTATAGTCTGCGCGGACAAATGAAAGCTCATCTTTAGACCAAGGAAAATATATGTCCTCCACTGAGTACACATTATTATTGGAAATAAATCTTTACATACAACTCGAATGGATTGCCGCGGGAATAGTGTGTGTCCCATAGCACTAACCAGACATGGCCTAATGCGACGTGCGCGAACAGGCGTAACAACCCCGCAAAATACAGCACAATAACAAATCAAAAGCACTTTTCCCGCGAAGTGCATAAAACGTGGCATTAATTTGCCAGTAATCTAAACGCGCGGTTCGTCGGAGCAATAGTATTGACTGGCGTCGTTGTTTGGAGTGCGGCGCTGGCTGCCGCTGTTATTGACGGGCAGACTGCCATGCCTGCCATGTTCCCCGCCACCGCTTTGTCTTCAGCCGTTCTTAGTCATTAGCCCGCAGGCCTGACAGCCTCGCCAGCCGTAGCGCCAGTCCCTTTGACTAAAACCTTGGAAATTAACACAATTAGCGCAGCGTCATCCTGCTAATTAGCGCGCGCGCGCGCGCGTGTGTGTGTGTGTGTGTGTGTGTGTGTGTGTGTGTGTGTGTGTGTGTGTGTGTGTGTGTGTGTGTGTGTGTGTGTGTGTGTGTGTGTGTGTGTGCCGGGGGGGAGTCTCATTCGTGCCGTTTGAACAGGCTGTCGCTTCTGCTGAGAACGGCTCTGTCGTGTACTGTCAGCAGGCTCTGAACTCCTGGAACGGAGCCTGAGATTTACACTGCAGGTTAGTGTCGCAGACACGCTACGAGCCCAGCCCTAGACTGAAAAAGCAGTGCAGAATTCAACAAAAGCCTTAGCCAGTCTAGCTGGGCTTCAGTGAGTGCTGTAGGTGCTAATTCAACATTGGGGATTTTGTTGTCTAATTCAGTGAAAACCTCCTCTCCTGTATTTTTTTTTTTTCGTGTCTCCCTACTGGTGAGACATGGTCTAGGTAGACTTAATAGCCCTGAACATATTGGTTTGTATGCACCGCGTCCGATTATTGTAATAGAGCTGTATTTGCCCAGTGCACTAGGACATTTTTCTGTATATGAGCTGTATTCACAGTATACTGACTATGGGCTGTAGGCTTCACTGCAACAGCTGGAATGAGATCTGAGGCTATATATGTATAGTGTCTTAGATAAAGGGTTTAGAGCGTAAAGGATTTTAGAACTGATTGTGGTTTATGGGGGGGTATAATGTTGATTTTTGTATTTGCAAATCATTGAAGGGGAGGGGGGTGTGTGTGAGAGAGAGTGTAATCTTAAAAGATTTATAGAAGAGGAAGCGGGATCAGTGAAGAAAGCTCTTAAACACTTCAATTCACTGTTGTCTTTTTGGGCAGTGTGGTTGTGTCTGCTTAGGTCTAGTGATCCCCGCTGAGCAATCGTGCGGCTACAGCAATAGGCCTATGCAATAACTGGGCTGACTTCCACTCTCATCAGTAGCAGTCTGTGGTGTGCGTGCGCGTGTGTGTGCGCCTGCGTGGGCATGTGTGCGTTTGCGCGCGCGCGTGTGAGATGACTGCCTGTGACGTCCCATTGGTTCTCAAGTAAATGTCTCTTTGATAATCCCATGCTGAGTGTAAGATGACAGCATATGTAACTACTTGTGTTTGCAGATGGAGTTTGGGATTAAAGTTGATGGTGGCTTTAGAGCCCTGGAGGCAATAAAAGAGAGAAGCTGGAAAGAGAGAAGAGAGAGAGCGAGCGGGAAAAAAAAAGGAGCGACAGAAACAGAGAGAGAGAGAGAGAGAGAGAGAGAGAGGGAGGGAGTGGAGAAAGAAAGAAAAGACAAGAGCGGCATGTTTTTTCTCCTTTTTTCCACACGCAGTTCTTCAGGAGGCAGCGGGCAGACAGAGAGCTGTTGGAATTCATGCCGTGCTGCGGGGTTTGTGGGATGAAGGCAGTGGAGCGCTGCCTGGGAGATTGCTTTGCTGCACTCCTCCGAGCAGATTTGAAACTGTCTGCGACTGCTTTAGATGAGAGTTGGATTATAGAGTGACCTGCGATGTCTGTGTCACTCCGCTGTGTGCAGGGTGCATTATACTGTGCTAACCAGGTGCTGGGTGCCCAAATCCGCACTGCTCCGGTGATAGTAACTGTCAGCAGGGCCTGTGATATGTAGCCTGCGCTCCTGAAGAGCTACCGAGGAGGAAATGGAATGTAATATTTTTTTTGTGTTGTTCTTGCTGTTTTTTCATCCCCCTCTTTCTGTTTAAAAGCAATCATGTATTGGATCATTGATTCTGCCGAGTTTCACAAAAAAAGAGGCCTTTGCTGATCCTGTGCTCTCCGAACATTATTCATCAAGTTTTTGACATTGGTGTTTTTGTGTTTGTTTGTTTGTTTTTGGGGGGGTGTTTAGGTTTAAAGATGCAGTGGACCCCAGAGCATGCACAGTGGGCGGAGCAGCACTTCGACATCTCCTCCACCACTCGCTCCCCCGCCCATAAGGCCGAGGCGTACCGCGGGCACCTGCAGCGGACCTACCAGTACGCGTGGGCCAACGACGACATCTCCGCCCTGACCGCGTCGAACCTCCTGAAGAAATACGCCGAGAAGTACTCGGGCATCCTGGAGGGACCGAGTGAGAGGGCGCTGCTCTGCTCATACTCGGAGGGCGGCCCGGGGCTCCTGAATGGCCGCAAGTCGGAAGGCGAGGCGTGGCAGGAGGGGATCTACCCGGTGAACTGCGCTGCTGACGTGCTGTCCGCCGGCAAGGCGGTGGTGCCCGCTGCCCTTCCCCCGGCGGAAGGCGCGGCCAGCGTGGGCAGCTCGGCAGGGGTGGCCAGCAGCCTGAGCGAGCCCAGCTACTCCAGCAGCGGCTGCGGGAGCCACACGCCCGCCGCCCTGCACTCGGGGATCCCCTCTCAGGAATTCGCCGGCGGCTACAATGGCACATACCTGCACACCACCTACAGCGGCGGGCAGAGCACCCCAGGTCTTGCCTCCCCACACCCCTCACCTCTGCACAGCAGCGGCCTCCTCCAACCAGCCCCGCCTCCCCCTCCACCTCCCCCGACGCTCGTGCCGAGCTACAACGCAGGCTCGCCCAACCTGTCTGGCTACAACTATCCTGCTGGCTATCCCCCCCAGGCCGCCGTTGCTCCGGGCTACAGCCCCGGGGGAGCCCATCCTCCCTCCGCCTACCTGCCCTCGGGCATTGCGGCTCCCACCCCGCTGCCCCCCTCCACCCTCCCCGGCTACTCCTACCAGTCCCACAGCCACGCGCCGATCGCACCCACGCCTTTGAACGGCAGCTCGGCCAACTCGCTGAAAAGGAAAGCGTTTTACATGGCGGGGCAGGGAGACATGGACTCCGGTTATGGAAATTTCAGCTACAGCCAGCAGCGCTCCACTCAAAGCCCCATGTACAGGCTGCCAGATAACAGCATCGCTGACTCCAGCAGAGGCAACGGATTTGACAGAAGCGCTGACGCCTCGGCTCTTCCGTTTAAGCCCACCAAGCAGGCCATGTCCTCCGAGCCGCAGCGCAAGTTCAGCGGCCAGCCGAGCAGGGCCATCACCCCTCCGTCCTACAGCTCCTCCAAAGGCTCCGTGCGGCCAGGTGAGCCGTTCGGCAAGTTCGGCGAGCACGGCGACGAGCAACAGCACCACCTGGCCCACCCGAGCGGACACCCGGCCGAGGAGCAGCTGAAGAACAGCGACGCGGCGCTGGTGGAGATGGTCAGCACCGAGGTCCTGCAGCAGATGCCGCCCGTGGACTGGGGCGACATCGCCGGCCTGGAACTGGCCAAGGCCACCATCAAGGAGGAGGTGCTGTGGCCCATCCTGAGGCCGGACATGTTCAGTGGCCTGGCGCCGTTACCCCGCACCGTACTGTTCTTCGGGCCGCAGGGCACGGGCCGGACTCTGCTGGCACGCTGCGTGGCCAGCCAGCTGGGCGCCGCCTTCCTGCAGCTCAGCGCGTCGGCGCTCGTCACCAAGTGGCTGGCCGAGGGCGAGAAGGTGGTGCAGGCCTCCTTCCTTGTGGCCCGCTGCCGGCAGCCGTCGGTGGTGTTCGTCAGCGACGTGGAGCTGCTGCTTTCGCCGCAGCTGGCCGAGGAGAGCTCCGCCAACCGGATCCGCAGTGAGCTGCTCCTGCAGCTGGACGGCGTGCTCGGCTCGCCCGAGGAACACGTCCTGGTCATCTGCTCCACCAGCAAGCCCGAGGAGATCGACGAGGCCGTGCGGAGGTACTTCGTGAAGAGGTTGCTCATCCCGCTGCCGGACAGCACCGCCCGGCACCAGCTCATCAGCCAGGTGCTGTCTCAGCACAACTACTGCCTCAGCGACAAAGAGGTGACGTTGTTGGTCCAGCGGACCGAGGGCTTCTCGGGCCTTGACGTGGTCCGGCTCTGCCAGGAGGCCATTGTCGGACCATTGCACAGCATGGCCAGTGCCGACCTCTCCACGATGATGCCAGGCCAGGTGAGGCCAATCTCGTACCAAGACTTTGAGAATGTCTTTTGCAAAGTCCAGCCCAGCATATCGCAGAAAGAACTGGACACGTACATTGAGTGGAATAAAATGTTTGGCTGTAGCCAGTGAGGGGGGGCGGGGGGGTTGGGGGGGGGGGCAGGGCATCATGGGGCGACCTTTCCTGCTCTAAGGGGAGGATACAATTCAGAATTCTTTGGGTGAGACGTGCGCTTTTGAAGGGTGGTTTTTGCAGACGCTAGTGACCCTTAAAAAGGAGCAGTAAGGACACTCCGATAGACATGTATGATGCATAGCTATGCTTAAGTCCATGCCTGGCCCTTTGCACATAGTCAGACAGAGAGACCCTCCACTCCTAGACTCGACACCACTGAAGCCAAGAGTCACTTACTGAGGTGCACTGTCACAGAGATGACCCCCGAGGACAAACTCCGTTAAGTGTGTAAATAACATTCTGCTGTTTTCGAGATTCTGTTGCTATCAAGTGCCTAAAGTGGTGCTTTATTATTTTATATTTTGATTGGTTTGCCTCACAATCTACATTGGTGGCATGTGCTAATATAGAAAGCTTTAACCTGAGACTAAAACAGACGTGTTCTGCTTTTTTGTCAATTCTGTCAAAAGAAAAAAGGAAAAACCAACAACAAAATTCCTCAACTGAGTCTGATCTGCAGACCCTGAGCATGCAGGAGAAAGCTGTTGTGGGATTTGTAATCTGGACCTTAATTTATAGACTTCATTTGCGTTTGATTTTCTTCAAAAACTCAGGAAAGTGATTGTGATTTGTACAGTACCTCAAAAGATTGTGTCAAAGCACTACATACTGCAGTTACCATTTGCATTTGGGTTTTCATTTGCATTAGATAAAAAGGTTCGCCTCAGTTGGTTAAGAAATGGCAAGGATTTGACTATGAATGTAACCAGAGCATTTCTGGAATGTTTGGGAAAAAAAAGAAAAGTTGAGGACTTTTTTTTTTCTTTCCTGTTCATCTTTTTCCTTCTTTTTTTTCACCCCCTAAATCTTGAAGAAAATGTTCCTGTGGTGAGTACTGCTTGAAGTAGAAAGCGGAAGTATGAAGAATTCTGAATTGTGTTCCGGTATCAGTTACAGCAACCCTGTCCTCATGCATAGCACAGTACTGACTCTGTAGTGTGAGCTCTTGTTAGATACGGACACGGTCTTTGTGCTGATGAGGTTTGTTTGAAGCCTTAGCCGCAAAGGACGAGATGCAGTGGACCACTATATTTGTATTTTGTAAAACTCATCGACGAACAGACTATTTGTGTACGTGTCTCTCCTTGTGGATCAGCAAAGACGGACATGTGGTGGGAGAACCAAAACGTACACAGAAAGCCCACCAGATATTCTCTTCAGCAGTCCAAATGCCTTTATGTTCCCGTATTGTTTTTGACTGTCCTGCTGCTGTGTGTCATCTGTGTAACAATCCTGACAGATCCTGTGTACCCTGTGTTCTTTTCCTACCTCAGTCTATTGCCGTTTCCTCTGCGAGCAGAAATTTAAGGTCGGCTTGGTGCGCTAACCTCTTCGGGCTCAACCCGGCTAGCAAGCCTGCTTAGAGAACTAGCCGCTTTCTTTCCTCCAGTCGAAAGGATCATCATTTGCTGCTCTGACACACCTGTGCAATCGTTCTGCTCACAGCACGTCGGGCACACCAGCCCCTCTGTACACACGGCCCGTGGGTTTTGTGTAGCACTCTGAGGGCGACGTTCTCCTGTCACCGGGCTTCTCTTCTGGTGGCAGCTAGTAGTTGCTCTTTTTTTTTTCCCCGCCGCTAACACTCAGCAGCTAGTCGTGTGCTTGGGCAGTAGCGCAGGGGGTTGAGGAGGCTTGCATATATTTACTGCACGTGAGGAGGAAGTAAGAGAAAGCCTCATGTTTTGAATGTATGTTTTTTGTTGTTTTGTTTTGGGGTTTTTTTTGTTTGGTTTTTTTTTTTGGTGTGTTTGTTTTGCTCACTTGTTTGCTTTTGCCTTTTTTTGCTGTTGTTGTTGTTGTTGGTGGTGATGTTTTTGGTTTGGTTTTTTTTCCTTGTTTTTTTCCGGGTTCGTTTGTTTACCCCGAGCATTTCGAGTTTGTCGTCTACTGAAGCACTAGCAGAGCGGTATGAGGCTGCCGGTGGAGGGCACTGAGACCCGCTGATGCTCTCTGAAGGACACCACCATCTGCCTTCTGCATCTCTGATACTCACGGGCCCTTACTGTTCCTCATCGCCATCACAGCCAAAACGCCACATGTCCTTTGGTGTTCGCTCCAATGTGCGTTCCTTCGGCACTGCAACCCTCCGCCACCCAGCACCACCCCCCACGTTGACAGGCGCTTGATTAGCCGCCGGATCCGCCAGTTCCTCCGCTCCATGTATATATGGCTCACGTCCCCTTATTATACGGTCTACATACATTTGGTCCTGTTTACGGTGTAAAGCAGCAGTTGGTGTACCATTTTTGCGTTCATGGAGTGATGTATGCACAACAGACTGAGGCGCCAAGCATGGTGTCATTGGTGTCTCTCCAGTAGATAACCTTTGGGTTTGATCCGGCCTGTAATTACATATTTTTGCTCTCATCTCGAAAAATAAGAAAATGTTAATGCGCAATTTGTCAAATGCACTTTTCACATTTTGAGTTAAAGCCCATCACACTGAAGCATCCTCTCCTGGCACCAAAGCAATCTCTGCCATTTTACTTCATCAATCCAAAACAAAAGCCTCTGTTTGACTGGCTTCTAAAAGTACATATAGCATACAACAGCAATTTTGCTTATGGTATTTTAATGGTGCAGACCTCAGCGTTCAAAATAATGTTATGTGTATACTTAAGCCAAATAGCACTCAGTCATATCGGGAATGACATCCCTCCATGTCATTATTTGTAACAGGCTAGAAGAGGACCACTGTGCTATGGAAGTGACCATTAGTGTTCACTTACATATGTCCCTGGTGAAAATTGGGAAGAATTGTCTTAGAACTTATTGTGTAAGCCCTTTATCACTGGTGAAGTCACTGGGAACAAATCTTTAGTTTAGGACTGCGTTAAGTGAAAAACGTAACTCTGAAGTACAAAAAAAGGTTTCAAGCACAGCCTTTTCTTCCTCCGAATAGGAACAAATACCCCAAATCACTTGAATCTTGCTTTTTGGATTTTGTTTTGCTTGCTGAGTGTGTTCCATTCCCCGTGTTCCTCAGCACTGTTCCAGATGTTGCTGTTGTGTCTGTTTTATATTCAAACATTGTTCTCTAAAACCATTTCTACCTCATTGCTACATACATACGTGTAGTACTTTATGTTCTGTTCTCTTTTTTGTTTTCAGTGTCATGTATTTGTATAAAAGAGGAAAAAAAAGAAAAAAGTAGAAAAACCTAAAAGTAGAAAAAAACCCTCCGCTTGTCCTTGAACCCGAGCAGTCTACCTCAGAAAGACTGTCCCTACACTGAGCAGTTTAGTAGCTGCACAAATAATCAGGCACACCAGTGTGTTGAGGCAAAGATATTGCACACTTACTTAAGATACAGACATAACTTTGAAACTCTGTGTACGTACATCTACATACACAACCACAATAGGTAAAGATATTGTGGACTGTATAGGTCTTCTCCAAGGTCTCTTAATGCAGATTCAGTTTTTGGATTATAATAAATCGCTTTACTCCTTTGTGAATTGTAGTGTGCATGTGAATGTGTGTGCACTTATTATTAAGTGTGTAAGTGTGCATTTTTATATTTGAAAATTCTATATGAAATGTAACTACATTTCATATACTGTATTTGTACACGAGATACACTTGCACATATGTGTACTTAATGTACATTTGCTATTGATATAACATTTTGAAACACACCACATACATGTTTATATGTGTGTGTATGTACAATATTGCCATAACTGCAGTCAACGTAAATGTATTTTCATGTATTCATAGGGACAAAGGACAATAAAAGATCATTAAAATGTTTTTTGAAATGGCAGTGTGTGCTTTTTTTCTACTGCATACCAGAAACATCAACATTTTTTAATGAGACTTGTGTCTGTAATTAGAACATTAAGACTGTGTTCCCCGTTCATTTAATGTGTTGAGCTTATTTAAATGTAACTCAATGCTACAGTGCTGAGGCATGAGAGAGATGAAATTCTTGAGAAAGACCTATACACTGCACAATCATTAAAAGAAATCCATTTGTTTTTACTGAACCTCTCTCAGAACAATTTAACTTCACTTTTCTCCAAAATCATGTATTTACTGTTGTGATAGTGAAACTGGGGAATAAAAAACAGCTGCGCTGTCATGTTTTTACAAGAGCAAAATGTTCATGCTGTAAAATTTCTTTTAATGCTGTCTATTTGCCATTAAAAATCAGCAGTAAATGTCTAGTGCATGCATACATATGTGCACACACATTGGGCTACAGTCAAGAACAAAAGCACTGAATGCTTATCGGTTGTTCATCGGGTGATGCTAACTGCGTAAGTCAACAGTCCAGTAGCTAATTAGGAGGAGCAGACAATCACGTTTACATTTGCCCGGTCATTTACATCAAACCTGCACAATGTCAAGAGTGGAGACGAGAGGCAGTACTTTTTTTTTTTCCAGTGGGCATATAGAAGTACAGTAGTCATAGATACATGGCACCCTGCTAATATGAAACTTTCTAAAGAAGGGGGTCTCAGTTATGTATTTGTAATATAATGGGCGGAGAGGCTTTAGCCTTATGGTCTAAAAACAGCCATAATGTGTAAGACTATGGGTCTGAGCCAAACTTATACCATTCCACTACTGCAACTATTGTGTGTGTGTGTGTGTGTGTGTGTATGTATGTGTGTGTGTGTGTGTAATATGTCATTTAAAGTCACATACACATGAAAAAGTATAAAGATTGTTAAGTTATAATAAAGTATTTTAGATGAGATTACATACAATTATTTCATCCATTTGTTTATTTGGTCTTAAAGACATTTCCTTTCACATGTCTAGAGAGCTCAGAAGTTCAGTGTAGTTTACTTATACTGTCAATTGCTTTAGTGTGAAGCATTCTAGTGGAGAAGAATTCCTTTCAGTGGCTTATTGGCTGTTGGTTACTGCGTCTAAGCAGTCTGCGGAAGCAGGGAGTGCAGTATACTTTCCTTTCGAACATAGCAGCTCAGTTCACACTTTGTTCTCCTAAATTCCCCGGGTACCTTTAACATATTCAAACGGCTGTTCAGTGTTATCTTTCCTCCTGTAAAGTGACCCTTATTGCTTTTCCCAAAACCCTTTCCTGTAGATCTTAAATACAGTTTGCATTATTCCAGGTTTATAAAATCTACTTTGGTCTCATTGTGAATAAGACATTAATGCTCCGGATTTTCCACGTGGAAGGCATAATTATGTAGCTGATGGTTTATGCGTGGGATGCTTCTGTACAATTAACATTGGGAACTGGGTGCATTTGGTGCCATCGCCATTTCATTTGTGATCAACTGTGTGTCATTTCCACGGCTGTGCACATTAAAAGAAGCCTTTCCTAATGGATGCAATTCAGCAGGGTTCCCCTTAGAGACACCGCCAACACACTCCAACAGAATCGCAAAGACAAAGGTTAGATCAGAGCCGCAGATGAAGGGGCGATGGTGGCGGTTTTTTCTTTCCTTTTCTTTTGTCAAGGTGTCTCCTCCTATATTTGTCATTTCTGTCTGAGGTCCTTAAATATAGCGGACGTGTAAGAACATACATTGCTCAAACACTTTTGGGGATGGATGCAAAAACGTATGTTTATAATGAATTATATGGGCTTGTATATGTAACACACAACTTCAACGCGTGCTCAATATTTATGGAATACAAATGTACTTTTTCCTCTTCGTCTGGCTGACTGTTTTTCTTTTCATTTCTAATGACTGGACGAGCAGCACAGTATTTATTAAATGTCAGTAATTCCTGATCTGCTCCTGAGTGCACAGTGTCTGTACCTTTCTTCGCCATGGGTCTCTCCTGCTACGCCATGTGCTGACTCATTCAGCATTTGCTCCTGATTGACAGGCTTTCAGAGCATCAGAGAAGACGGGTCATTTATAGCACAACAGAGGTGACATAGAAAGGCATGCTGAAGGCATTTTTTCTGTGTGTAGGAGTAAATACATTACAAGGTCACATTTAGGTTGCATAGTCTAAGGGTCAATAAAATACTTCGGTGTTCGCGCGTGCATGTGTGTGTGTGTGTGTGTGTGTATGGCAAAATAGTTGTGATCAATTTAAAATGTAAATCTTATTTGATTGAGGAATAATGTGATATTGTTATCAACAGGTTTTGTTATCTAGAGTAACTTGATTATTAATCATTCGTTTCCTACTAGCTTGAAGTCCAGCTCCCCCTCTGTTTGCTGCTGGGATTGCCACATGGAGCAAAACTTTATTTGGCAGGGTTTGCGTTTAGCTAAGGAGCTGTATATTCTGAACCTCAGATATCATGGTTAGATGGTATAATGAGGATTACTCTGAACAGTCTCTGTAATACTTAAGAAATTAGACTTTTTACACACACACAAAACTCTCGTTCTCTCTCTCTCTCTCTCTCTCTTTATATATATATATATATATATATATATATATATATATATATATATATATATATATATATATACACATATATACATACAGCGAGAGAGTTCTGTACAGACACAAAGATTACTTCTGTTCCTTTTTTATTTATTATCTGATTTGTTTCCATGTTTGTGTATACTTTGTGTGTGTGTGTGTGTGTGTGTGTGTGTGTGTGTGTGTGTGTGTGTGGTCTATAAATGGACCTTTGTGTTTCATTCTATTTTTGAACAAAAGCAATTTACCAACTGCAAAAAATAAAAAAAATCCACTACTGATAAGAAAAGAGGGAAAATAAAGTTGTGTCAAACAAATTACACTCGAGTTATTAGCGCCTAGTTTGTAAATATCAAAGATCCACTTGTCCCAGTGTACGCATCCTCATTAGCATTCTGATGAAAGTCGAGTGGATGTGTGTGAACTCGGGGGTTATCTGCGACGCCACAGTGCCTAGTGCCCACATCATACACACATACACACACACATGCTGTTACACACATCGCACCGTTCAAGAGGATGAGCCACAGACCTCTCTCAAATCACTTCCTTCATAACAATTAAAATATGCAAAGTGATAATTTTCCTTAAGTAGCCTTAAATGTGCAATCTATTTAAATGTGAGGGAAATTGCCTAAAGCTTGGGATGAGCGAGAGAGGGAGAGGGAGACAGAGAAAAAAAGAATAAATTATGCAAATAGCAGAAAGGACTCTTGAAAGCCTAATTTTTCTATAATAAGCATACTGTTTCATTTAATTTTTTGCCTCTTATTAAAAGTGACAGTTCTTTTGCACTGTCTGATGGCTATATCTGACACAAGCTGGTGGAAATGACTGCTGGCCTAAACGCTAAAGCATTTTCGCTAGCTTTTAGATGATGGTTACATTCACAAAGTAATTATGCGGCAGAGAGTCTAGAAATAAGCTTTAATTACATAGTAATCGCCTCTGATGGACACTGGGAAGTGTGAACACTGCCAGACTGCAATCCATCAATGCCAAACCCCTGGCCACTTTTAATTCTCCCTCATTTGCATCATAACCTCCGCACCAAGTTGCACAAATGCTGTTAAATGTTAATAGGACCTGTCTCTCTACTCCAAATGAATGCTTAAGCTATTCCCCCACTCTCCGCCTTTTCCTCATCCCTCTCTTTTCCGTCTCCATCGCTCCACTCCCCCGCCCTCCCGCGCGCTCTCTCTTTCTCTCTTTCTCTCCACCCCTCCATCTCGCGGTCAGCCCTCATCTCATCACCCTCTCAAGCCCATCTCCGAGGGGAGGCCGCGCATAGTGGGCACTGTATGTGCTAACTGGGGGGCACTATGCTCCGTTTTTATCCCACTACTCCTAACAAGCCACGCACACAATCCTGCGTGTAAGTGTCTTGTGTGCGTGCGTGTGCGCGTGCGTGCGCGTGAGTGCGTGTGCGTGTGAGTGTGAGTGCGCGTGCGTGTGCGCGTGCGTGCGTGTGAGTGTGTGTGTTTGAAACAGAGAGAGTGAGAGACATGTGTAGTATATGAGACAGCCAGACAGAGACTGTTCATTTATTCCATTTCGGGCTTTTTTAATTTTATTTTCTGTGTCACACAATGCAATCCATCCACATTGTTCTATTGTGAGGCCCTCGAGGGATGTCTAATGCCTGTCTCGGAGGACGGGGACAGAGGCCGGCCTTTATTGATTGCAGATTGTGACTGCTGCAGCCTGTCCTGCGAATATATTCACAAGCCCTCTCATTCTCTCCGTTTAAAACCCATACGTCTCATTATCTGTCTACCACCAGTAAACAATACCTATTATTACTGTGAATGGTGCACTAACAGGCTCTGCTATTTTTTGTTATTCCAACTTGCAGCAGGTTTTGGTTTCCCTGATAAAAGCAGGCAGCGAGTTTAACGTGCTTTCATCTTTCTCTTGTTCTCTCATTTTCTCAGACTCACTCACTCACTTGTCGTGAGGTGTTACCTGATTATTTTAATGAGATTTCATTCTGTGTATAGAATTCGCCTCCGACATTCTGCTGCAAATCTGCTGGAGAAAAAAAAAAGAGGTAAATATAAACAACTCACCGTTCCATAACAACAAACCTTGGCAGACAGTGAGAAAAGTTGGAGAATTATATATGCCTTCCACTCCTGTACACCTCTACAACCACCTACAAAAACAGGGCAGTGTGCTGAACAAAATTTGGAATATATATTGTAAATTATATACACAGACACACAGACACACACACACACTGTGTGTGTGTGTGTGTGTGTATATATATATATATATATATATATATATATATATATATATATATATAATTTATTTATTTGTAATGTGTTGCATCTCAAAATGATTGTATATGTATGTAAATCCAAAGAGAAAACACATTCACATCACACCCGGAGAGAGAGAGAGAGAGAGATGGAGAGAATGAGCCCACATGCAGGAACAACTAGCCTGGTTCATCTGCGCATTTAGAAATGCATTTAAAGCTCCCAAAATAATCAATAGTGAACAGTGGCTCTGAAACCCTCCTCACTGATGCAGCAGGAGTGAGAGGCCACTGGGGCTGCTGTCTGGCTTCAGGCACGACTCACTGACTACGTGTGTGTGTGTGTGTGTGTGTGTGTGTGTGTGTGTGTGTGTGTGTGTGTGTGTGTGTGTATGTGTGTGTGTGCGTGTGTGTGAGACTGAGGCCTCCAGCCAAGCCGGCACTACCCACCTCCAATTAGCGCTTAGCTGTGCTGCATAAAGTTCTAAAACACACAACTTTTACACCTCCCTCCATCTGTCCATCACGGAGGAGGAGAGGCGTCTGAGCGAGGGTCACAGGGTCAGACTGCTCAGGTTTTAGAAAGATGGGAATGGTGGGGGGGCGAGGGAGTGGGGGGGTCAGGGAAGAGCGGAAGGGATTTTAATGTATCACCTACCGTCTACCTGGCTGCTGCTAAGGGTCAGTGTGTTATTTCTCCCCATTTCACCACAGAAATGGAGCATTCCACTCCTCCCACCCTTCTCACTCTCTTTCCCTCTCTCTCTACCTTCTCTCTCTCTCTTTCTTATATATCCGTCTACCTGATAACGAGCATGCAGCCGTATGGTTCAGAGGTCATCTCCCACCACTTCTTTTAGCCTGTATTTACACCACATTTTGGAATGGGGGAAAGCATACGAGCCATGAAAATTTTACCCCAACACCACCCTCCAATCCACCCCCACCGCCACCATCAAATGGAACTTTCTAGACCATCATCCCTCATTGGCTCCACATTTTCACAAAGTGGCCAAAGTGTCATGTAGTTACCCTTTACCATGGTGAGAGCCAGCGCTGAGACCACTTTAATGATGTGCTGATCACAGCTGATACCTGTACTTCTGCCACTGTGCAATAAATATCCTCATTAATGTCAAGAAACCAAAGAATGGGCTGTTATTTAAAAGTTATGTCTTAATAATCCCTCTTTTTTCTTGATCTGAGTGGTGACACAATTTTCTATTCTAATTTGGTGGCAATTATCCTTTTTGAATCAATCCAAGTAACATTTTAATTACAACAATAAATTAAGACGTCAGAGTAGTACGGCACTAACACTGACAGTTTGGTTTTCTCATTAATACCTTAATTACTATTTGGAAATCCCTAATTGACTGTGATACTTAGCACTTCTTTTTATTGTAGGTCATCTCAAATATAGAAACGGGTCTAGCAAAGAGTCACGGTAGCTTTGGTTATTGTTTTTACCCCTTTTTAATTATTCTTTTCTGTTGTCAGTGGTTAAAATGCCACAGATGACATGCTGCACTCATGTTTCTTAACCCCGAACAGAAAACACACACACACAGTCAAAGCAGAGGGCAATAATTTGAAACATATAGCATCAGTCCCTGAATTTGATCTCTCTTCCCCTCAGCAAGCCTCTTCCATAACATCATTATCGATGGTGGATCTGTGGGCTTGTCTGACAGCCGCACGTTAGCCAGGCTCGGGGGAAATGCAAATTGATTCCTCGTCTGAAGTGGCATTTTTGAAGCCCCTGACACATTCGGCGCTGTGTCATTTTAGGCCTACTGAGCAGACTCACAGGGAAATGTCAGACTATATCTCTGTGTGTGTGTGTGTTTGCTGAGATGATCGCACCATTAAACAGGGAGCCCTGATATGAGAAGTTTTATTGCGCACGCCTCACACATTCTCATGTGCTCTGCACACACACACATGTGTTAAGTACATTTTTGCCAGAACTTTTACTACGAATTAAAAAAATATATATATTTTTTGGAAGTATAGGCATAATACAGCAAAAGACTTTTTTTTGTTATCCTAAGAACACAGACACTCTTAAAGTAATATGTTACTTGAAGGCTTCTAAAAAGAGAAAGGATGTCATTCACTAATACTGACGAGGGACTTTTATGTTGCTGTTACATTTAAAAAACATTTCCCTCAACCACTTTATTGCAGCCAAGGTACATTTTTCTGATGGCAGCCCATGCTAGTTGTAGGTCATGTGGATAGCACTATCACCAGCAAGGTACCTCTGTATGCATCTTAATTGAGGGTTTTGCAGAAATGAGTGAGTCTGGTTTATGAATTATTACAAGTCTATAATTTATTGACACAAAATGTGTAATTATCATCGACTATTGACCTTGCTTGGTCTTTTTTCTTTTGGGGGGGTAGAGGGAGGGGGCACTCTTTCTTCACCCCGAGCTTTTGCTCAAGTACTTATGACACTGTACATAATGCATTTTTACCTCTTATAAAAATGTGCCTGCTCCTAGAAACTCATGTTAAAGATCCAGGTCAAAGTTGTTATATATGAAAATAACCATTTAATCCTACTTTTATTTGTGTATCAGTGGTCTCTTCATTCTCCATTCTGTTCTGAAAAGGTGCCAAAAACCCCCATACAGACAATTTTTATCTTCATCGTCTGTCTACAAGTCCTACCACAGGTGAATGGATGTAGTTTAAAAAGGCGACATATTGTGGCTATGCTGATAGACCTTGTCTTAGAGTAGCAGGTGCAAACAAAAGCACTACTACAGGGAACAGAGTATTCTCTGTGTCTGTTCTGTCGGTGTGATAGAGTGAGGGGAGAATTAGGTGTAAGACTAAAAAGACTTTTTTTTAAAGAGGAAGGCAGAGGGAAATAGTGCCAAAATAAAAGCAAGCAGATGGGTAAAACGAAGGTCAAATTCAGTGAAGAAGTTCGTCAAAATGTGGGGACATGAGCAATCTGTAGAGTGTTAGTGGCCTTTTGCTGGACAAGCCGGGAAACATTTTAAAATTACAAGGGAAAAAAAGAGACTAGCAAGGGAATAAAACTGAGCGAGCCGCCAACACTGGACCAGGAATGACTGCCTGAAGTGATTTTGCTTCTTTGTTCCCACTCTACTTTCCTCCCCCTCTCTCTCACTCTCCTCTGTATCCCACACTCCCTCTCTTCCTCTCACCTTCACTCTCTCTCCCATTTCATTCCTCCTCTCCTTCCCTTGGCTTCCCGATTTCCTTTTTCCTATTTCCCTTATCCTTTTATCCTTTTGCACCTCTCTCTCTCTCTCTCTCTCTCTCTCTCTCTCTCTCTCTCTCTCTCTCTCTCCCATCCACCCTCTTCAGTCTGTTTTTTTTTTTTTTTTTTTTTTTTTTGCACTCACGCATGGATGGTTGCCAGATGAAGAGGAGAAGTGGATCTGGATGTAATGATTTCACAAACGGTTCCTGTTAAGCTCAATCATAACTCTGTTATGACTGATTCAGCTCCGGGCCTCTTTATACGACACAAATGAAGTCGTCCATCTTCTCCTGTATTGAGTCATCAATTTCCCTCGGCGATAAGCCTCGTTCGCAGCACCTAATCATCTGTCTGCTTGGTGCTGTCTCGTGGCCTGATCAAATGGCGCTTTTGAATACTGCTACAACAAGCGTGACAATCGAAGTCATCCATTAAGACTGAGGGGCTTCTATTATGGCTTGTGCTCACGTAGAGGTCCAGACTTCTCTTTGTACATGAACCGCTGGGCCGTAGTGTGTAGATCACCCAGTGGAGTTGTGTCTTTATTGATTACAGACACTTCCACGCTGAATTCCCCACTCAGAGTGAAGAGAGGATTTATTTTTTGGCTTGTCAAAATGCCCAGAGAGCTACTGCAAAGTGTGCGCTACAGGTGCGGCTTCACACGCACGCACACACATGCGTACACACTCTCTCTCTCTCTCACACACACACACGCACTCAGAAATGCACGCATGAACATACACTTGTTTTCATTTACTGGCAGGGCAACAAAACCAAGCCACTGGTTTCTTTGATGCACCTATATAGACAATGATTAAAAATAAAGGATGTAATAGCTAACACATAGGTATGACCCTTTCACTGACCACAACAAAAAGGTTTGTGGCCAAGTAGATATTGTGTATATAAAATACACTTGGGTACAAACACGTTCTGTACTATAATGATATTTAGATTTAGGGTTGCAATAATTGGTATTATATATTAATATTCTGAAAAGACAACACTGTTTCTGAGCAACTGTCAAAGGAATTTAAGAACCTGCGGAAGGTCCAGAGAGGTGATTGTGGTGTGACTGGTGTGAATAAGGTGATTGAGAAGAAAGGTCCCAAGAGATACGCAATCAAAGGGATCAAAGGGAATCAGGTGATCAGGAGGAAAGATCGAGAGAGAGGTGATTTGGGGGAATCAGGTGATCAGAAGGAAAGATCCTTAGAGAAAGGCAATTGTGGGGATCAGTGGGAATCAAATGATCATGATGGAATGTCCTGAGAGAGAGGTAATCCGGTACTCAGTAGGGAAGGCCCTGAGAGAGGCGATCAGGGAGGAAATGTTGCCTTTGCAATTCTCCAGGCTGTACCACAAATTAAGTTCACTTTTATTGAATCTAAGTGGGGAATAGCAGAGAAGCACGGAGTCTTCCGCAACCCCCCACCCCAAGCCAGCCGGCCCCTTTCCCAACTCCCCAGGCCCGTAAATCTACGCTGAACCGTTTTGTTTACCGTCAAACTTTCCCCATGAGCACAGAGGCCAGTGTTGTGCCGGGGCTTTCCAGGGCTGTAAAGTGGCAGCAAAGCGATCGTTACTCACTGTTCCGGAGCAGCAGGAGTCGGCGGTTGGTTGATATTTTCCCCATGCTTTTCATTAATTGAGTATTGATGGGGATTGGAGAGCTATTATGTGCCATTGATCTCTAGTTAGTTATGCGGTTCCCTGCTGCATGAACACGGGCTGACAGAGGAACACTGGAAATGGGATGTTTAATGTTCACTATGTAATTCAATATTATGGAACTGATGTTATTACCGATGTCTGCCAGAAAAAGGGGGGAAAAATCTTGCTCACTTATCTGCCTGAATCCAGCTACGTCTAAATAGATTCTATCCTGTTCTATTCTGATCGTACTTTCTCGTCATGAAATGTTCCCATTCATGAATGATGAATATATATTTTTAGAAATACCAAAGCGAGACTATGTGATCTCAAGTTCAGCAAATTCCCACTCCAGCCCTCAAATGGTTACCTCCTAGAACTCTTTAGAATGTCCTTTGCTTAATTCTTTCAGCAACCAGGCAGGAATCTGTAGGGAAACACACTATCATGGAGTTGATCCAGGGGCTCGTATTTACAAGAACTCTATGCCTGGTTATTAAGTGGAAGACTTAGAACCATATTCATGCTATTTAAATGTTTGTGCTCTTCCGTGTTGAGCATTGCTGATGAATTGCAGATGAGTTAAAACATGATGATACAGATTCATCTAAAGTAGGAGGAGTGTGTATAGTTATGGAAAAATGTGCCGTTTCAATCCATATATGCAAATGCAGGGCTTCTCATCAGTAGTGATTATGTATTATTTGGATGTAGGTGTGGGGAGGAGAGCGAAAAAACTGGTTCTTTCTGCTGGTGGGTAAAATCTATTGATTGAAAATTCACACAGCTCTGAAGTGATAAATATTCATTACAGAATCTGATTTTGAAATGGTGATCAACATTCGGATGGATCGCTTTCCTTGCCTCACTGTCGATGGGCTCGGGCTCAACTCGCCCACAGCTTTACAGAGCTTTTACCTTTGCTCCTTATTTCTAGCCACTCGGCCGAGAGAGTGTGTCGAGTGTCTTCCGTGTGTTTCGGGAAGCACCGAACAGTTAAACCGCCCCCGCCCCCGATCCGTGGCGAGGACATCTTATGACAGACACTAATAAGATCCTTCTCCCCTTGCAAGATTCAAAGTGAAAGACTCCCTCAATCCACGCAGGCACATTCAAAGGCCGGCAGCTCGCTCCACTTCATTATCATTCCCAGGTTATCCACAGCCAAGCGAATCTGGAGCGCAAATGAATTAGTGAGAATTAAGGAGCCTCACTGCCCTGAACCCTCTCCAAATCTCTGCTAAGATGAAAGGTACACAGCCGCGGTCTCGAGCGCACCGGAGGCTCCTGGGGCTTGAGCTCCTTCCCGGGACCTCGACATCTCCTCCCTCCCTCTTCGCCTCCTCGCCGTCCTCTCTGGTGCTGCGGCGACGGCGCAGGCAGTTAATGTTGCCTAGCGTCTGCTGACCGCGGGGCTGGGCCATGGGGGAGAGTGGGCCTTTTATGCGGGGCGGCAGGACCACACCTCCGATCACCGCCGATTAATTACAGAGCAGGAGGCGCGGAGGTGGTGGCGGCCGCGGGTCCGCTCCACCTCTCCCCGCCGCCTGCCCGCCCTCCTGGTCGTCCGGCCGGCCCGCCTCGCTCCCATCCCGGCCCCTGTCAGTCGCTGTTCAATTTGGGTTCTCAGGGTAGCCCGTGGCCTCTTCTGTTCTGCAGTCTCAGATGGAACTGTCACCTAATGCACAGAGACCTTTTATACAAACCACATGCCTTCTTCTGGCCGAGAAAACACACCAGCGCACAATTATGCCGTGTTTCTTAAGTGTTTTCTCTTTATGTGCAGTTGCATGCGAATGACTGGAGATTTCCTTTGTCCTGCATGAAGTAAGCCGAGTATTTTGATTTTTTTTTGCTGCATTTCGTGCTTCAGCTTCTGAACAATAGCACTGACCTTGGGACATGACTGGCTTGTCATCGAAAAAAAAAGAAAAAAATCATACTCCAAAAAAAGAGGCTCTCCAGCGCGTGTGCTGTGCTATGCCCTCAATGTATAGATTCTCTTGCCGTTTTGTCTTGTTGCCAGCTGCAGATGTCATGCGTGCATGCAACTTTTTGTCTCTGTCAGGCAGAATAAAGCGGGGGGCCGAGGGGGGGTGCACCCAAGAAAGTGTCTGGATCTTTTTCCCCTCCTCGCCCTCATTGCGGCCCCCTCTGTCTCTCTCTGCTGCTAGCCCAGCTTGGCAACAGACTGCTGCATCGGCCTTTCTGCCTGAGCTCATTCACCATCACGCGCTGCCCTTGTGCTGGACATCACATGACCAGTCAACCCCCTGAGGAGCGCTCGAGTTTCAGCCTCAGTGTTTCAACATCCCCTGGTCCACTCCCGCGACAACGCACAGGACATCTGCCTGTCTGAGAGAGAGAGAGAGAGAGAGAGAGAGAGAGAGAGAGAGAGAGAGAGCGAGCGAGCCACTCACCGGCGTCTCTGTCCATCTGTCAGTGGATCATATTGTCCTGTCACATCATCCACAGCTTATTATACCATCCAAAACAACCGGAGAGAGAGAGGTTGAGGAAGGGAAAGGTTTCAATGGATTTCAGATGCAGTTTTGTTTTTGCCAGTTTGCCCTGCAGATACATGTAACGGGTTTTAACGGGTTTCTCCACCAATGTTTATGCTGTAATGATTATCGCATAATCTAATTATGTCTGCATTCCACAAACCCCTGGCCGGTCGATGAGAGGCGCAGTAATCGATAAAGAGGAATTTGCATAAAAATCTATTTTGCAGCCTCTGCGGTGGATGGCAGGTGAGCGCTCTTGGGATGGCCATCCCTCTGGCTCACGGGCCTGGGGCAGCCGAGGTGAACTGTCCTGACCCCTCCCCCATAGCCCCCAGCCCTTCAAGTCTGGAATTTATTCTCTCATAAGAGATTTCTACTGAAACTGCTGATAACTGGATGTGCTCATTACAGGTCATTATTGTTGATGTTTATGCTGTGGAGCCAGCCCACTCAATTCTTTAACAGCCTGTGCTTGCGAAACAAAATTACACAGACTATCCCAGCAAGCACCCACAACACATCACGTTCCTAGTATAGTAGAGTAAAAGCTACTTCCTGAACCTTGCTCTGCTTTGCACGGGGGGGGTGTTTTCTGATTGCATACGTGTGTGTGTGTGTGTACGTGCGTGTATGTGCATATGCCTGTATATGTGCATGCTTGCATGCGTGCATGCATGCTGGTGTGCGTATGTATGCGTGCGCGTGCGTGCAGACTCCAGGACAGTTCCAAAGGCATCCTCGCAGGGCTGGCTCCTGGCTGGAAGCCACGGCGCACGTTGCCGTGCGGGTCCCCTGCTCCGGCTGCTCCGAACCTCCTGCTCAGAGCGCGAGGTGAAGGGGAAACGATCACACTCTCCTTGTCAGCTGCAAGGGTAATTACTGCTGGCTGAAATTACTCAACATTTGTTTATTAGCTCCCCAGAGCCCACTGTAAATAGATTGTCCGTTATAGTCGGATCGCATTAGAGCGTGAGCCGCTCCTCGGAAAGGCCCCCCTGCCTCCTGTTCGCTGGGAGCCATTCGGCTGCTGCTCACTTATTGAGCACCCGGCAACCGGCGGCCATGTTCAACATGATTGCTTTCCATTAGCCGCGTTGGATCTAATACGTCATCCCGTGCTCTTAAATTGCCACAGCGCATCACCTTCATTAGGAGCAGCAGACTGGGCCCGAGAAAGACCCGGCTAAAGCAGATTAGCGAGAAAGGCGTGTGCCTTGCGAGACGAGCGCAGGCCACGTTCAGATAAGGGAGAATTCTCCGTAAATGTTTAGCGCAGCTTCAAAGACCGCAGCAATGGGGAAAAAAGGTTATATGGGTTGTGCATCAACTGCTGTCCTCAAGCAAGTCTTTGTCAATTCTAATCTTGCCGCGACTCAAGGATCAGGCCTGGTGTTTCTAGTTAGCAGAGATTCCTACATATTTTCTGTCAGTTAATGGTCACGGGTGCTCGGGAAGAAGCCGTGCGCCTGTGCGCCGGGTGATGGAGGGGCGAGAGGAGCCAAGGTCCGTGCCTGCATTCATTTTGTTGGATAGTTCCTGTCAAAGATGACATTCTGAAACACTTGACCCACAAAAATGAATTCTCGGCCAGAGCCCCAGCGACAGCGGCGGCCAATTCATTCTCCCGAAACGTGTGGAGATAAAAAGCAGGGGAATGCAATAGTGCTATCAAAGGAAGAGCGAGTGGGGGGGGGGGGAGTAAATCTGTGTTTGAAGGTGTGAAAGCCATACATAAGTAGCGCTTTGTAGGGAAATGGCCGGAGCAGCAGAGACAAACTGATACGTTTCCAGGTTGATGATGAAGAGGGGGGGATATTGTTGGCGTTTATGGAGGGAGACATTTAGCTGTGAAAACGCACTAAAACATGTGTAGTGGAGTTGGTGACAGGTTGAGATGTGCTGCATGGAAGGCAGACTAATAAAAGTCCACCTCTCTCTCTCTCTCTCTCTCTCTCTCTCTCTCTCTCTCTCTCTCTCCCTGCCCCATCCCTCCTCGCGCCTCCTGTATGGCTCTAATAACAGCCACCACTGCACAGCCTGTGTGCAAATAGGGGCTCGGAGATGCCAGGCATTCATCACCGCCCTCCTGAGCCACATTACGCCATCCTAATAGCCACTCTCCGCTTCATTATGATATTAATTTTCAGCGTTTTCTGAAGTGATTTCATCTGTAATGTCACAGAGCCTTGCTGCTTTGGAGGCAACCTGTTTTCACCTCCCGACTATATGACTGTTCTTTACAGTCGCCCCCTGTATGCTGCTCCAGGGGGGGAGGCCCGATAATACAGTCTCGACAAATCTGCTGCACTTCTCCCTTCCACATCCTCAGTGACTCCCTCTCTCCTTCTTTCCATCCTCCCATCCATGCCCCCCCCCCCCCCCACACACACACACACACACACATACACACTTATATCTTCACCTCCCCTCCTCTCCTCTCTCCTCTCAAGAGTCTGGGCAGTCCTGCCAACTCTATGCTCATCTGACCAGATCAGCAGATGGTCAGCTACGCTCGGGGTCTGAGGAACACGTTACAACGCAAACATTAGATGTCATTTTGCATTTTTAAATACACCCCACCCTTCTGGCCCACCCACTGCCGACCCCCACCTGCAGAATGTCAGAGGCAGATAGCGAGGAGGAGCAGTCATGGGTGCACAGCCCTCTATAATAGATTTATTTTGAAATGCCATCTTACAAAGAGCATGTGGGAACCTCTGCTAAATGAGGACAGATAAGCAAATCAGGAGCAGTCATGTGTTTGACTATAGGTGGCTTTACAGAATACACAAGTAGCCATTTTTACACTGTGTTATCTATTGTGGCGCAGTAATTTCACATTCATATGCCTGAATGTGTATGTTAATTTGGGGGGTTAATGTTAAACCCATCTTTTAGAGATTGCAGTTGGTTTATTTTTGGCTTGATATACAAGTGGTTATGAGCTACTAATAGATAAAAAAGAGAAAAGGTTTTAGTGGTACCAAAATGAAAAATCTGATATTTTTTTATGTCAAGTATGAAGCATGAGTGTCCGTCATGTAGTTATATGTGTGCGTTCAGTGCATATGCGTGTGTGTGTGTGTGTGGAGGGGGGTGTGTTGCCCTCATTCAGAAGGCCAGCTGGGATGTTTCAGTGAATTCTGTCAGCGCTGCAGCCAGTCAGGTGCTTGTTTTCTTCTTTTCTTTCTTACACTTCACAACACTTGACACGGTGACCTTTTCCTTACCAAATAACCCCTTCATTTCATCAAATCAAAAACATTAAATATATAGATATTTTGAAATAATAAAAACTATGACTATTTTTTAATCTTGCATCTGTCTAGTTGCCTCTGAATTCAAACATGCGGGTCATGTTTGCAACACATGCAGCCAAACCTGCCAAAATATCAGCCTGCTTTGACAAGCTTCACAGCTTCCAGTGTTTCGGTAATAATGTAGATCACAGTGTCTTTCATAGGCACATCCTAAAACCTCAAATGAGAAATTGATGACAAGCAACAGAAAGGTCTGCAGGATCCCCATTATTCTGGAGCTGTTTCACAGGCCTCTGCACTTAAAATAACACTACATATAAAAGAATGTAAGAACAACAGTAGTCAGAGTCAAATGAACAGGGTAGTGAGAGGGGGAAAAACTCATCTTTTCTAAAAGCCCGGTGTGTGTGTGTGCGTGTGTGTGTGTGAGAGAGAGAGAAAGAGAGAGGTGGATGTAAGGTGTGCGTGCCCAGGTTGGCCGTCCTATGGCAGAACAGCCGTCACTCTCTGTAAGAAATTCCATTCATCTAACGAGACTCCTCCGAGTACAGGCGAGAGCAGCGGGTGTGTGGCACGCACGCGCCACAATGATAATTGCCTTTAAAGACAGAGAAGAGGAGAAGAGAGCAGAGAGGAAAGAAGATAAGAGATACGCACTGAAGAACCTATTAGGCTGAGGGAGGGGCCCTGGGCCACCGAGGCTGTTGGGATAAATAGTCATGAAATGAGAAGTTTCTATGGATTGAAGTTTGAGAGCAATACTCTGGGAGAGGCCAGCAGGCCAGACCAAATAATCCTTGACTTAGAGTCCCATTCGGAATCCCATATTAGCTACAGAGATTCTAATGTAAATATACCATTACGCTGTCATTACAGTGATCAGGCCGTGTGCCGAACAGGTCAGCGCAGCCACTGTTAATTTTGCGGGCAAAAGCGTTTTTTTCACTCTCTCCCACTCCCTTGAAATGTTAATAACTTTCTATTAGTTAATGTACCGTGACTAAAATTCAAATTAGACATAATTTATTTTAATATCTGTGACTAGCTAGCCTGACCATTTAGCAATGGTCTCCAGCAGAATACAAGATTGTAAATTGGAGTAATTTGCATTAGATGGCTGAGACACGCCTTGTCTTTGGATTTAGCCGCTGTGAAGTCAAAAATGATTCATTTCTGTTCCATGAGGTACAAGTGTTCTGAATTGAATAAAGCCAACCGCCACCTTTAATATACGTTGTTATGAGAGCTGTAGAAATACTGTGATGTTTTGGGGTGGATGATTGGAAGATTGGAAGATTGCCCTAAAGACTCTGCATGACTGCTACATGAAATGAGTCATCTTACATTTATATGTTTTTACTGCAGCAATGTCAATGATATTAAATATATTTTCAAATTATGAGACATCTTAAAAGTGATCCATGTTATAATACTTCTACTTTTCTATTTTCAAATATATGTAATGCAGTGTTTCCAAGAGTGAAATAAAATATTTCGCTATAAATATCTTTCTTATATAATGTGGCATAACTTTGATTTTGGTGGTTTAAATTATTTTAGGGCATGCTAATGCATTTATGCTGATTGGTTTTGAGGTTTCTATATATGTATTCATATTAATGAACATTTTCCTGTGGTTACGGCACAAAACAACTGACTTCTGTTAGCATTACTGTTTGGTCTCTGCTGTGTGTGTTCATGCTAGAAGTTTTTCTTGTTTCTCTCAGATGGTGGGGGTGAGGGAGGTCCAGCTGATTGGAAACAGCTGGATGAGCGGTAGATCCCGCCTACTTCAGATGGGGCTGGCTAAGATTTGAGGGTGCCCTCTGAGTGACAGGTCTGACCTCGGCTGGTGTGCTGGTATGCGTGCCTATAGCTGCCAGAGCCGGAGTGGACTGTGAGCGACCTCCAGACCACGGCACAGGATGGTACCAACCACCCTCCCATAATAAATTACAGGGATTACATCATCTCCAGTCTAACCATCACTGCTAAATAAAGCATGAGTGAATTTAGCTTTAAAGTTCCACTGCACTGAAACTGGTGGAAGTTAAAGATTGTAGTAAATACTTCAGAAAATACTATTGAACATGTTTAATGTGCTAAGTGAAATCAATGCACTTGGCCTATGTCATATTGTCAGGATATCATTTTGAGATTTCTTAAGCATTGATTTTAAGTACTGTTTTTACTATAAGAATTACCATTCCAGAATGTGATCTACTTCCTATGTATTGTAAAAGCATTGTAATAAATCTAGAATACTATGGAATGTTTGATATATTTATAAACCTGAAATAAAATCACATTACTCATGTCTTATTGTCAGTAATCACATACCTACATAAAGCACAGCAGATTCACATATATACTCAGCAGTAGATGAACTAAAATTGGCAATAGTAAAACTGAGCAAAACCATGTGTGTGTGCATGCAAGGGTGTGATATCATCTCACTATATTTAGAATAAATGAAACTGACTTCTTACAGTTTCCTTCCATTATAATCCGACTTGCCTAAAATGTGTTTGCTTCGAGCATTCCAGGTGACCCCATCCTAGACATACACCATTCATTCAGATTTTGGCATTGTTTTATATGAAGGATGTCTGGGAAGTGAATGGTAATACAACAAACCCACTTAATAACTCCATGTTCCCAGTGAGGTCTTTACCTTCCCCCAGACATTTGCAATGAATTGACTGACTGGAAAAGCAGCTGGTTCGAGTCTGTGAGCTTACCTTGACCAAACAGTTTGTCTCTGTAAGTAATTTCAGATGTCTGTGGAAAGCTAAGCTAAAGAATGAGAACAGAAAGGGACCCTTTAAATTTCAACTGACAGCTGCAAGCTTAACCAGACCCGGGGCAGCACACACAGACACCCACACACACATACACTTGCACACATGCATACAAAGGAACGCGCGCATGCATTCACCCACATACAATATTCGCAAACCCATACACACATGCAAAATAAAATATTACAAAACAAAACTTTATCTGCCCTCTTCCTTTTCTCAAGGTAGACTAAAGACACAAGCAGTAGATGACTCACCCGTGAAATCATCAGTGTTCACTGTATTTTAACTAAACCGTGTCTGGCATCTCTGATTACCCACAGAGGAAGGGGTATGGGCACTGCGTCTGTGCGTGTGTGTGTGTGTGTGTGTGTGTGTGTGTGTGTGTGTGTGTGTGTGTGTGTGTGTGTGTGTGTGTGTGAAGCCACAGCTTTGAGTGAATGGTGTACGATAGTCTGGGGGTCTCAGTGGTCCAGGCTCCAGACGATGAGTCAGAGGGCTCGAACTGTTCCTCCAGCTCCACCTCACACATGTGACTGCTCCTTAACATGCGTCCACCTCATCTGCATACCTGGCATGTTCTTTCTGAAGCCCTAATAATGCTCTTGTTTTATTCCTCTGAATTACATTCTGTTATATGGCTTCATATAAATTGCCACATGTCACACTACAGTTTACTGATTAAGAAGTGTTGTCATCTTTTTTCAAGGTGTTTTCTTTTATAAAGACTGTGCATTTTAGGTCTATACTTTTATCACAAAACAAATCTGCATTGATATTAATATTAATGACTATGCTAATGAGTTAAGCTTGATGGGGGACACTTATTCATATTAGATTCATTAATATAATGAATGCATGGAATTATCAGATGCTATGTTCCTCTGTCCTTGGCATGCAGTGAGGGTTTTAAGACTAAATATATGGGAAGATAGTCGAGTCTAAGCCTTAATAATCTGCACCGGTGTATAATGTCTAAAGTGCACTTAGAAAAGCTTTAGGAGAACACATAATGTTACATATTAAACAAAACTGGCCGAAATTGAGTTCATTTGCATCAACCTCCTCTTTTCAGATGAGCTAAACTGCTTACCATTCAAAGATATCACTCCAATGGGCCCAAAATAGGAGGGTGAAACCAATTTAACTACTGGCCACCAAAGTCGTTAGTGGAATGATCTATGTAGAGATTCTCCCACTATAAGCTCCTTATCAAGACAGCTGTGAAACACATGCCATTCCATCCTCCCTCAGAAATTTCGGAGATACAGCTAGAAATACAATGCATTTGACATTTTAAAGCTTGGGCGCCACTTGTTAATTACAAACTCATTTCAGATTGAACTTAGGGAACTTAATAAGAGCGCATTTGGACGGGAGAGCATTCTTCAGTGCGATGGGGGAAGAAAAAGAGATGTTGGCTCCTGCTTTTCACATGAGCTTGACTAAAGGTCTAGAATTCTGGGTCATTTTATTTAACTCCTAATCAGGAGCTATTCCAGGTGGGTTCCTTTTTAAGGTGATTTATAGCTTTCCTATTGCCTCTTAATTTTTATGCAGCACAAATCCATGCTCTTTTCATTTATGTTAATATCACAGAACTCATGCTACATTATCTCCCGCCATTAAACAAAACGTGTGGTGAAGGTGCTTTGGTAAATTGAGTCAAAGGCAGGCTGTAAAAATCTCATCTCGCACTACACTAAGAGTGTCCTCATCAGCTTGCCTCATGATGGACACTTTCAGTGTTTTATCCTGCAAGCCAGGCAATTAATGCAGCATCTGAGTCCACTGGTAATCAGCTCATCTTTAAAAAATGAAATTTGTAAATTTCCTAAATTTCATAACTTGCCAAAGAGACTTCATAAAAGCTTTAGACCTTTGTGTGTAGGTGCAAATGAGTTTAAATTTTATATTCATCTTAATACATTGTGTTTACATTATAACAACTTTATGTACCAATTGTATGTGTTCTCAACAACCCTTCTAAAATGAATAATTAGTTAATCCAGTTTAATGTATAATAAATTGCATCATTATATATCTAGATATGAGTGCACTATGTAAGCAGCATTTCCAGACTCAGTTTAATTAGAAGAACTGAACATTTCCCTACCTTTAGCAAATTAAGATATCTAGAAATGGATCTTTTTACTGAATTGAGCTAAGTGTTATGTTCATAAATGCCTAATTAACATGGTTCCCTCCTGTGGTTTTTCAGACTGCTGTCAGATGTGGTGGTCTGCTTCTGCCAGGCCCCCTACATTATCCCCCCTCCCCCCACAGAGAGCAGGCGGACGCTCAGCTAGTGCGGGAGGACTGGGAGAACACTATAATTTTACTGCCATGTTCTGCATCACCCTCTCAGTAATGACTGGTGGAGCTAACCAATCAATTGTGCTGCTATTAACGCTTTAATATCAGCAAATATTATCCAGTCAACTTAAACAAAAATACTCTTTTACCTAATGGCAGGCCTGTTAAAAAGTTAAAAATTAATTGTCGTCTTAGCAAGGACACCCCACCCACATTTTATTTTGGCTATTTTCTCCTGAACATGTTTTATTCATTGAAGGATTATACTGAGCTTATGATTTAAATGAATACAACAGATAATTCCATGCTATCTGAGAAGCCTAGTTATTTCAGACCCAAAAAAGTACAAAGCTTCTGATTATTTCCCTCTAGTCTCTTTCTGTTTTTTGTACAGGACTGTATTTATTTCATGTGTTGTAACGTTATTAGGCCTCTGTGTGTGTGTGTGTGTGTGTGTGTGTGTGTGTGTGTGTGTGTGTGTGTGTGTGTGTGTGTGTGTGTCCATACCAAATCATCCAAATTTTAGTTAAGACCCTATTAAAATAGTGAAAAGAGTAAAATTTCTTTGGCAGTATTTTTCTTTTATACTGTGATTTTGGTAGTGAAGAATAACGAATTCATTTCTATAAAAATAAATAAATAAATAAAATAAAATAAAATAAAAATGTGATCCAAATTGTTTAAAAACTATTTGACAAGGTTAAATTGATTTTATTTTTCATGGAGGGAGACTTGTAGATCTATTAATGACTCGATTATGGAATAGTTTTTTTTCCCCCCCTCCTATTAAGATGTAGCTTTAAACATTAAAAATAGCAACGACTCCTCGTGCGTTTACTCTCAGTGAAATATGGGATTACGGAGGCTGGTTAAAAATGGTCGGCTTCACAGGGAGTGAAAAAGTGGCGCTAATTCTTTAAGATGGATGGGCGGCACTTCATAGTCATTGAGCGTACTGTTTATTTAAAGCAGGGGTATTGTTGGTGAAGAATAACTCCGGTCAGCGGTTGGTACCCGGTTTAGGGGGAACGGAGGACCACCGCCAGACACCTGACAATGATGGAGCGCGCAGGCACACGCTGGCAGATTCATCTTGATCCTAGACCTGCCCGTGGCTGCTCACCGACAACGCGCGGTGCGGAGAGGCGCGCACACCTAGACCTGCCCGTCGCTGCTCACCGACAACGCGCGGCGCGGAGAGGCGCGCACACCTAGACCTGCCCGTGGCTGCTCACCGACAACGAGAGGCGCGCACATCTAGACCTGCCCGTGGCTGCTCGAGTTGCTTTAGTTCCGGTGATGCGTTGTGGCAAGTGTTTGTAACATCCGCGGCGGCACAAAAAACGCAAATCAGAGGCTAGGAAGATGCGACCGATTCATTCCCTTGTCACATGACATCCCGTATAGCTGACTCCGTGCACCGTACGCTGTATTGTTAATGTCAGTCATGCTGATCGCTTGTAAAGGCAAGTCTTTCAGCAGGGCCACTGCTAGCCGTGGGCAAACTCAGACATGTAAAGAAGACCGAGCTTGCTTGTATGATGTTAGATGGTGTTTATGTATGTATTTAAGCTGCCCTCTGCTGTTCACAATCTCAATGACAAGACAAAAGGTGAGAACAAAAGAAATCCAGAGACCTGTTGTTTCTCATGTGCTTATCCAAGGTGGCTAACCCTCACTCAGACAAGCAAGCGCAGCTGCGCGCACAAAGAAAAGGACACTAGCATTTGTTATACCATTAGTTGGCCTCTATACACAAACAAGCGGTGGATATTGGACATTTTACACACTGAACTCAATGTATGTGACAGAAAGCTCTGCGTTTACACAATAGCATGATGGTTTAAAGCATTAGTAATACCACATACATTCTGTTATTTGATATATTATCTATGAGCTCTCTAGGGCTAAATGAACACAGTTGATCCACTTTGAACCATTTGAGCGCTGTGCTCTATGTAATCCCGTATTCTCTGTTTATGCAGTTGATTTCAAACAGCTGTGATAACCTTATGTCAAATCTCTTTGGGACCTCCATTGCAGATGCTTATTCAACATGTTTTGATTTCAGATTTGATTTTATATATATGTGTGTGTGTGTGTGTGTGTGTGTGTGTGATATTGAACCTGCATTGACTCAAGACGAACATCTAAATATTTTAAATGCATGTGATGTTTTTCCTGTGCGAGTTATAAAGCACCACATGTCTCCATGTTCATGAATGAGTTCATGAAGTGAAGAAAATTCTAAATGCTTAGAAATGTTTATGAAAGTACTAGGCCATTTTGGCCACCAGCAAGACACTACTGAAACCAATACTTCACAAATTTACAGGGCTTTGAAACATCCCAGTCCCGATTCTCCTCGGCTGTAGCAACAGAGCCGGCTGTGTTAAGCACCTGTGGTGTTGTGCAGCGCCGAGCGTGGGATAAAAGTGCTATTATAGTGCTGATCATAAACACAGGGAACAGGATTTCGTTCTGTGTGCGGCAGACAGCAGCCTTGGGGCGCTCCACGTCTGTAGAGTATTCCCCTTACAAGCCTACACCCCGAGCTTCCCTGGAGGACACAAACACACTGACACTTTTCTCTGGCAGTGGACAACGGAGCTGCATTGTGGAGTGCTTATATTATTTAACACTTTACATATCAAAAGTTCGGACAGTGGAAATGGTTTTAGATTAGGACGCGCGGTGGCTGCTCTATGTGACTCTTTTGTTACCACCATCATCTTGGCTGGGATAATTCCCTCCTCCTTGAAGCTACATGTTTGACCCTAATAGACCTTTCTTTCTGACAATTGAATTATTATTGTGCTGCTCCTACCTGCACGCACAGAATTCTAATTAGAGTCTAGGTGTGCACTTGTTCCATATGCTAACTAGGACAGCAAACCTCCACCACCAACAGCACCCCCACCCCTCCCCCCTTCCATTACCATATCATCTGAATGCAGTTACCTGACACAATAGAGGGACATGGGTGGGGAGGAGGCGTCAGCTCCATGTATATGTTGGCATGAGAAATCAGCTGTGCTCAAAGTCAAGCGGCTCTTAACACGTCCAACGGCCCAAGTCTGGCTGCTTTGCTTCACAAAGCTTGGCTGGCTTTAATATGATGGCTCCTTTAACCAGAGGAGACCCTCTTTAAAGAGGAAATTGTGGTTTTTAACCTCGGAATATTATCTTCTCTCTTCCACTGTTCTTTGTGAGGGTTGTGGGCAAAAGTCTGGGAGGAATTTTGCAGGGCCCATATGGCGCTGTCTCTGATAATCCCCAACTCTTTAAGTGCTGATAAGACGAGCAATTTAATGTAATTATAAACTGGGTGGCACAAATTGCGCTACAGTATCTTTAAATGGCGTAATGTGGTAAAGTACACTGGTGATGGGAATCGCACTCTGAGTCCACTCACAATTACCTCCCGGATGACAATGCGGCTGTAGAACTAATTTTGCTCAAAATTTGACATTATCAACATAATTGGCTCTTACTGAAAGCTTGCGTGACACATTCATCAAACCACAGCCTGTAAATACGGCGGCCGAATGCATTAAGAGGCAAAGCAAACACCACTCATCTCCGCAGTAAATGCTGTTGACTAACACTATCATTACCTCCAAGCTTAATTACTTTTTGCTTTTTTGATTTAATTGCTTCAATAAAAAGAATCTGTAATGCATTTTTAATTACACTGTCCAAGTGACCTATGTAGAGAGAATTTTACAACAGTAGGCCAATAATTAGCCTGTCACGTAGCAGTTAGTGGGTATTGTCTGCCTGTCCCCTTGCTGGCCTGCTCCTGGCGTGGCCAGCAATCGGAGCCTGCTGTGTTTTAGCTCCTGTTCCGTTTTTCACTGTTTTTAATAGTCTGACAATAAGTGCAGCATGAGAAGATGTGCGCAGTCTAATTTGAGTTTGTGTCAGCTATTCAGGGCCTCTGTGGCAGGACAGCTTCTCTTGGGATGAGCAGCGAGCAGTGACCATGCCTGCACTTGGGAAGACCTCTGTTTGTCCTCACTCACACTTTGGCATAACTTAAATTTGAACGGAAAGGATCTAAAGCTCTGGGTGTAGTCGAATATTCTCACTGTCTTACATTGTGGGTTTATTTTAGATGTAATTCTAGCAGTACAGTGATGTTAGCGTTATTTACTGCTGTTGGTTACTGGTTCTAAAACCCTGTGACTGCCATGTGCTGTAGCTGTTACCTTTTGTAATTAATCAGATTGTATGTAAGCAAATCGCTTTTATACACACAGGATATACACACTCATTTCCTTTTTTCCCCCTGAGTGAGTCCCACCGCCTTCAAAGACAGTCACACCTCACAGTTTGTAATTTTCAAGCTTCTTCTGGACTACTCTACATTAATGTGTGTCAGAGAGCAAACACACACACACACACGCACACACACAAACACACACACACTCACACACATAGATGCAGCCACAACAACCTGACCCTCAGAGCTCCATATTCCTGAGTATGATTCTGGAAATGATAGACAAAACCACTAAGGGGGACTTGCAGTGCAGGAACCAGTAGCTTGTGTTCCTGCTGATGTACTGACTATTCACCGTACAGTCTCAGATCAGTGCACACAATCTCTACTGAGCAGAACCACAACAGAGCCCCATGTCAGCAAGCACCACAGCCGCTGTGTGTGGGTCCTCGCATGTGTGGAGGGACTGTCAGATGGAAACGCAGATATTTGTGATATTTCTCCAGGTTCTGTTTCTCTATCAGGCTTCTGCTTAGAGAATGAGCTTTGCAGGTAATGAGAGATCCTCTCGTAGGCTTTGAATGGGTGGTGCCGTCACCATCTGCAGCCAATCCATGCTACAACCGCTATGACTCTCTTTAGCTACGTCTTCAGGGTCATTTCTCCTACTCTTCCTGTCTCTCCTCCTCCCAATCCCCCAAAAAACACAAGACGTGCAATTCCAGCGTGCAGACTGTGCACAAAACTAATTTCATGCCAACACATATTAGTTTTCTTGTGTTTTCATTACTTTAATTGGACCGGTGCCTCCACAGTTTGAAGCAAAACCTAAAAATAAGAAAAGGAGGAAGAGAGAGGAAAGTGGGTAAAATGAAGATGGAGTGCTATGGAAATGCTCTCCCATAAGCGGTACAGTGAGCAGCAGCAGTAGCGGGGAAGGCTCTGACCTTGTTATTCTGAGATGGCACTGGCATGCCGCCATATTGATTTGAGTATTTCTGGGCTCCTCTCCACTATCTCCAGGTGCACTCGTGGGCTCCTGTCCCTGAGAACCTCAAACCAAACATTCTATCTTTTAAACAGGAGGAGGGAAGGAGGGATGAGTGAGAGGGAGTTGGATGGAGAGAAAGACCAGGCCTGCTGTGGGACTGGGAAAAGTGAAGAAGGACCGGAATGGTGGTGGGGGGTGGGTGGTCTGCGTTTCATGCTGCGATGCTCAGGAGCTGCCGAGAGTATGGACAATTAGAGGAGTCCCCAGTGCCTCTTTGCTCTCTGCTTGCTTGGTGGGTTGCTTGGTGGGTTTCTGGCGGAGGTAGCAGGGAGTGGCCCATGCCCGAAGCATGGAGCTGAGGGAGGCCTGCTCTCCATAATCCCCACCCCCAACCCCAGGAGGCCTCTAGGTCCTCCCGGTCTTGAGAGCCTTGGAGAGCAAGTGGTGTGAGGGTGGCCGGGTGGGCGGCTTTCTCTCGGGATATGCGGATACCGAGATACTGACTGATGACAAGATCTTCCTACACATGGCTGTCACAGCTGTGTGTATGTACCTTTGGTTTTAGTGCACATGCTTCATTTATATGCGGCTCTTGTGCGTTACATTCAACGGACTACAAGAGATGAAAAACAAAAGGAGAATATGAAATGCACTCTGTGTAAAGTACATTTAAAAACTCAAATGTAAATAGGCAAAAAACACATATTACTTAAATGTACCTCCCTGTTTTAAAGGCACTCAGACATACACCTCAATTTATACACGAATCCTCGAAGAATCCACACCTCCGGCCGCTGTCAGTTTCTTTAACGATGTCATTTCGCTGGGTGAATGACTATTTTCATAATATCTCATTTAGTATGTTGAGTCGATCACCCTAAATTGAATGTGTGCGTTCGTCATCGACAGCGCAGTCTGTGAGCAGTCCCTCTTGGTTCCAGAGCCTGCAAGGTTTCAAATGAGCCCTGCTCTTTCTCTGCCTCAAAGGGGAGTGAAATCAGTCCTTAAATTCCCCAGCTCCGTGACATCGTTTAACATCTCACCATCTACCCCTCTCTCTATATATATACTATATACTCTATAAAACCACCCTGTTGTACAACACGGGGCTAAATTGCCCCGACTGAATACGACAACAGCCAAAACCATTGCCCTAATTAGGGAGCTACATGCCTAAGAATGTGCAGGAAAACTTAGCACAAATGGGGAAAGGTGCTTTCATCCCGGCGAGGCTGGCTGCCTCAGTCCCTTAATGTATTACCACCAGCAGCCGCAATCACCGGAGCCGAATCTAAATGCTGATGATTCAGGAGTGAGCGGGCGCGGGCCACAGCACAGCCACACGAGAGGTGATTTAAAACATTGGCTCTAATGAGGGTGACCGCTGGCCGTCTGATCTGAATGTGATGGTGGAAATTAGATGAAGGCTGGGGTCAGGGATGGCTCCGGCAGGGGCAGCGCGCAAACCAAACGTGCGGGACAAGTCTACTGTCAGCAGCTCTGTTTACTGCAGTTCAAGTAAATAGCAGCTAGTGGCCTTCCATCTCTGTACAGATGAGGTAATCAATGTGTTTATGTCCGGGTGTGAGAGAGCGCGTATGTTGTTTGTTTGTTTGTGCGTGCGTGCGTGTGCGTGCGTGTGTGTGTGTGTGTGTGAGAGAGAGAGAGAGACAGAGAAAAAGAGAGGAAGAAAGCGAGTGGGAAGGAGAACGGGAGCATATAAAAACATGGTTGCATGTGTGTGCGTGTGTGTGCCTTCACTAGCTGGGAGTCCCTGGTTGTGGGGCCACAGCGGGTGGAGAATAGATTGCCTCAGTTCAGTTCTCCGGGTTCTGAGCCCTCAGAACAAACGGTGCATTTCACACTGACTGCCCAGCAGCCTGGACACCTCAGAAATTCACAATAAGAACAAACCTGCCATGCCCAGAAGAAAAAAGATGTCACCCCGTTCATTTTACCTAAGAAAAGGGGCAAAATCTAAAATTGTGTGTGGCATGCTCCTGAACAAACAAAATACGATTTACCGCGGCACAGTTAGAGCAGGAATGCTGAATCTGGTTTTCTAACATGTTTCAATTGAAGATTTCTCAGAGTGAAGTATCTAAGGACATCAAAATCAAAACATCGGCCAAATCAATTAGGAACATTTCAACCATATCTCGTCGAACCCAAGCAGAGTGGGGAGTTCCTGGCACTGACCCGGGCCTCCGCAGGACGGACGGCCGCTGGCTGATCCCTGCCATAGTGATTGACAGCTTATGACCGGCACTCAACTGGCCTGGCTTCTCCACTCTGCTGAGCACAGCAGGTGCTGTGGAGGCTCGGGGAGATTCACAATCAACTGGACATTACAGAGATAAACAACGCTGGCGCGCAAGAGAGGGCTGCATCACGCCATGCTGTAGGGTTCGCAGACTCCACCGCTCGCAGAAATTGCAGGACGGATTCATTGTTTTGTTTGGTAAAGCGAAGAGAGTTTGAGTCACAGCGCGGTTTTTGACGCAGCCTCTAGTGTCTGTGCAGATGCTGCATTTAAGCCCATCGCTCTTAAGTGTAGTGTAATTATTTAATTACTTGTGTAGTGTAATTGAATTGAATGGATGGTAAAATGTGTGATCTCTACACAAAGGTTTATCAAGGAACTGTCTAAATACACTGTCTAAATTGTATTTGTGAAGAACTAATACAGAACAGCACATTCTGTGATAAAGGGAGTACAAATTTGTTATGGACCAATTAGTCGTGTGTGTGTGTGTGTGTGTGTGTGTGTGTGTGTGTGTGTGTGTGTGTGTGTGTGTGTGTGTCTGCGCGCGCACTTACTATGTATTTCAGATTCAGCGAATGTACTTCATTAAAGCAAGTTTCTGAGGACTACAAAAGATCTGACACCTAGGACTTCAGTGATATAACGATCGCTCATGAGAATCAAACAAAAATATTCCCGCTAATATGATTTTTATTTTTGGACCGTGTGACATGCGGCAAAGCTTAGGCGCCATTTGTCCTTGAAACCGTCATTAGCAACCTAAAATAGCATCCACATATTAAAAATAATCATCAAATAAATAAATAACTAAAACGTGTATAATGCAGGTTACGTAAGTGTCATCTTTATCTGGTAAACATTCCCACGGGCCCTGGAAAGAAGAACTCAAGTTCATTTACATCCGTAATTCTCCCATCCATTAAAGAGACGGATGCTTTGATACTATTGCAGTGTTTATCGCTCGTCTCGAGGGATTCATTAGGACCAACACTCCCTTCAAAACATAATCTATTGCTTAATTAAACTCCCCAAATATGAAATTTGAACCCATGTATAAGAAGAGAAGTTATTGCTTTGTTGTTCCCTCATTTGCACAGTATTTTTAATGAAGGCGTAGTGGAGATGTATTACTATCAGCGTGTAGATAAAGCTTTTCCACAGTCACTTATGCGCTTTTATTTGACTGGTGCAGATCGCGAGTCATATTTTTCATGCTCGGCGGATCTCTGAAGAATAAGAATTCACGCGCATTGACTGTGGAGGGACATTTCACAGCTTGTGGCTCCGGCGCACATCATTGCAATGTGTGAAATTTTAATCAGAGATGTTGTGAAGAAACAAGGATCATCTGACGACCATAATTAATGACTTCTGTCATAGAGATTATGATGGCAAATATGAATGCGCAAGTGTTGTAAAGAGCAGGAGGAAAAGCATTAACTAAATTGCATAGCATGAAGCACCAGTGAATTGCGACTGGGTGTCAGTATATGGTTGCACTAATATCCTTTGTTGTATTGGATGCCATTAGTTTTCATTTAATTGAACAACGTTTTCTTAGGCACACTCCATGTTTTGTTCACTATGCATTAATTTCATGCTTGGCTTATTGACGCATGACATCTTCCAAATGAACAAACGCATGTTGTAGCAAAGATGAGTGAGCTTAAACTTTAGCTTACCTGCTACAATTACCACACCATTTACCCATACGCATCGCCTGCGATTAGGGGATCGGACGGCACTGCTAGTTGAAATACATTTACTGTATATGCGCAGAAGTACATTTGCCGCTTTGAAACAATGACCGAACCAGAACGCTGTTGTTTCTACTGCTATTTATTTACAGTGCTCACTAGCTCATTAAAATGCAAATTGTGCATACTCTTTCATTTTCCAGAACAGTAATCTAGTACTATTTATCCAATCACCAACTTTTACTTTATTGTACGCCACAACGAGAGAGAGAGAGAGAGAGAGAGAGAGAGAGAGAGAGAGAGAGAGAGAGAGAGAGAGAGTGAGCAGGAGTGGGAGAGAGAGATTGTACTCAGAAGCATGCACACACTTTGAAGTGGCCACTAATCATAGATTGCAAACTCAAGTGTAGTCAGAAAGTGTTTGTGTCTGGCCCCCATTACGGAGTGCCGCTGGCCTCTCTGAGCCCAGAGCTGTGCTTCAGCTCCCCCCGCGACCCGGGGGCTAATACGTGCAATCAATATTGTAAGTGCTGCACGATTCATTTGGATCACATTCTCTGTCATAGATGAAATGCGTGATTAAATTGATGGTCAGAGAGTAATCTTTGTCTGTTAAAGCTTGAGCCTCTAATGGGTGATGACTGATTGTTAATCAACTAATATCTTAGTGCACACATCACTGTGTGCAGATTATGTTTTCAAATTCCCTTGATTAGATAAGGAACACATCAACTGAATTCAGATCACCACTTTAATGAAGCAATGATCCCGCCACTCTTTAGCAATTTCTGGAGTCTTCACAAAGTTCCTTTTGTAAAAATGTGAAATCATGATAATGCCTTAAGCATTCATAGAGACTAAAGGTTAATGGCAAAATCCTTATTCAGGTGAAACAGATACAGACACAAATTATTTGGCTAACCATGTCCCTCAAAGACACAGTGTAGCTACAAAAATGGTAAGTGGTGAAGGTTAGCAAGTGTAGTAATATGTCTGTCAAATGCGTACAGAGAAGGTGGATAGGCTACCTACTCAAATCAACAATGATTTGAATGGTTTATATTAATGTTCCACACTTGTCACTTGGTCTGCCTGCAAGGGAGAAGGGTAAGGCCATGGATTAAATTGAAGTCTCTAGCTTTCGAGTTGGTTCGCTCTGATTTAAATTTGCAGCAGCTGTGCTGATGAAGAAGGCCTGACTCTTTGCGAGATGACATATCAGGGGACTGGCTGGATTGGCTGATTTCACTGCCAATCAATAGGAATGAGGCAAGTCTGAGAATCCTTAATAGTAGGTTAGTAATGCAGCTCAGCGCTCAGTAATTGACTGATCGATTCTGAGCTAGAGCGATATCTTGCCTGATTCTTAGCCCCAAGTCCACTGCTAATATAAAGGATATCTGAAATTCCCTCTCATGCCCAGGTGCTTGCAAAACCGAGTGCCAGGCTCGGCATGGCGCCTGAGGCCAGAGCGCCAACTCTCCCTCCCTTTGCTGTATTTGTCAAGAGCTCCGACAGAAGTTGGCACAGCCCAGGCTCCGGGAGTGAGGATGACTCTGAGGCTTCCTCCGGTCCGTCCCCCCTGGCGCCTGTCGCCGTGGCGCTGGCACGGCGTCGGACCAGCGTTGCGCTGGGCACGGCTGCTGGCATGCTGCCCAGCTGTTCCCAGCGACGCGCTCGCTCTCCTGTCTCCACCGCTTGTTTCACAAGCCTCCTAATCAATTGGAGAGCGGCCCTCCAGAATGGAGCCTGGCACGGCCCTGCCTCCTCCCATTGTGCCGCCTGTTTAGTGCGTGCTGAACAGCGCGGAGCTGTCAGCGCACACTCCAACTCTCCCCTGCGCAGAGGAAATTAAACACATTGTGCGTGATTGTGCGGGCCAGCATGCGTCGTTTTTAATGGCCAGGGTGCGTCTGAGCGCGACCACGCTTGCTGCCCGTTTGTCTTGCGTCCATTCGTGTGAGCATACTGCCAGGTGTGTGCCCCCATTGTGCTCAGCCGACAACTGGTGTTAATGAAATCGCAGGCGCAGGAGGGACCGCACGCCCGGGCCGACGTTGTTGCCGCGGCAGCGAGTGACATGCACTTTAATTTACAGCGCGGCACCGCCATTAGTCCTGCCGGTCCGGCTCTGACGGATGCAAATTGGCGACTCCGTCCTCGGCGGCTGATAGTGGAGCACGGCGGAGGAGGAAGACAGATCGGCCATCGCGCACGCCGCAACGGCAGCGGTGGCCTCGCCTTCTTCGCACGCCCGCAGCGGCAAATTAAGGCCAACTCGTCTCTCGGCCCCTCTGTCGAATACCTGCTTGGAGATCCATCATCCTGAGTCCAGGCGGGGTGGGGTTGGGATAAAGGACGCGGACACACATGAACACACTCGTGCGCACATTAGCGCCGCGATAAGTTGATCGCAAGAGTTACCTGTTCGCCCTGCTGAACAGCGCCAGTGATGGTATCGATCTGAGTTACATAAATCTTGTTTTCTGTCTACCAGAGTGAATCAGCTCTGACCCCTGGGGTTAACAAACATTGTCACGGCGCTGGGGCTGCGCGCATGCCCATGTGGCCTGGTGCATGGTAATGGCATTGCTCTGTCCCATCACCCCATACTGCCTCCATGCCACAGCTAATTGCTGACAATCCGCAAGCTCGCACAAACACACTGACAGGCAGAGGAGGTGAGGAAGCTGGGCCTCGCCTAGGCAACCACTCTCCCGCAGCCCTAACGAGGACCCTGGGCTTCTGTGGCCAAAAACAATCAGCAGTGGATGGGAAACTACCAGCAGGAGGCACTGGGCCTGAGAAGCCACATTAATTGGCACGAGAGTTCCCTGCCTGGGATGCGCCACACGGCATTAAGCTGATTGAGGTTGTATCTGTAAAACCTGACAATGGTGCAAAGAACCTTGTCCAAGCTGCAGTGTATTATCTTATTAGATTTCTGTGATGAGTAGTTTTTCTACCTTGTAAAATCAGGCTTCCACCAGCACCAATTAGAGTCTGGTGCTCACACTCTCTCTCTCTCTCTCTCTCTCTCTCTCTCTCTCTCTCTCTCTCTCTCTCTCTCTCTCTCTCGG